>NW_015174288.1:783152-814760 GCF_001447785.1 Gekko japonicus
GAAAGAAAAGAGATTGGATTTATACCCCGCCCTTCACTTGGAGTCTCCAAGCAGCTTACAATCTTCGTCTCTTCTGCTCCCCACAACAGACACTCTGTTTGGTAGGCGGGGATGAGAGAGCTCTGAGTGGACTGCGCTTGAGAGAACAGCTCTGAGAGAACTGTGGCTGACCCAAGGTCACCCAGCTGCCTGCATGTGGAGGAGTGGGGAATCAAATCCGGTTCTCCAGATTGCAATCTGCCGCTCTTAACCACGACACCAAAAAGTGCACAATGTTGGGATCTCAGCACAAACAGCAGGAAGAGATGCGCCACCACCTGCCATGTTCACTGGTGCATTACTGAGCAGCTAATGTCCCTGCAATTAAGAGAAAGTTCTCAAGGAAAGTAGGGTATTGCAACCAGTTCAGCAGTTGCCTATTGCAAAGATTATCTCTGCTGGGGGCCATTCTTGGCATACCTCACGGTTCAAGTTGCCCTAGTTGTCTTCAGCTCTAATACAGGAAAGGATGGGGGGGGGGGGGGAGAAGAATACAAGGTTGTTGACCCCACTAACTATAACTTATTTATTTATTGGATTTATAGCCAGCCCTCCCCGCCAAACTTTCCCCTCTCATTCTGTAACTAAGTAGACATAACTAATAGATCCACAAAATTTCTGTGAGCTGTAGCAGAATAGTCTTATCTATGACTTATAAGAAGCACAAAATGTTCTGTAAGACATCACAGAGTGGGTACAAACAGTTTTTCAAATGCATGAATCTACATATCTAATAGCCAAGATGCTCCCTCTGTGCAGATATCTAAATCCGCACATGGGGCACATAGGGGGCAAAGAGATTTTCCTGCATGCTTGGGGCACTCCTCAGGTGTGCAGAAAAATCTGAAATGTTGAAAAAACTATACGGGGGTGTCATGATCGGTGCAGGACTGGGAGCAAGGCCTAGTGTGGCCTGGTCCCAGGAGAGACCTGTTGGCAGTAGAAAGCAGGCAGCCTACAATCCCCCTAATGCTTAGAGAGGGTTATAGTCAATCAGAGTGCAGAGATTCTGTGAGAAGAATCTGTCTTAAGCTGTTAACTGTGGGAAACAGGGTTCTTTCGTCTCTCTCTGCGGCCTGGCCACTACGGGGACAGGCTGGTCTGGGGAGAGAAAGATCCCTCACTGCTGTCGTCTCTCTGTGGCCTGGTCTCACTGAGGGGACAGGCTGGTTTGGGGGAGAGCAAGATTCCTCACTGGGACAGAGTGGGAACAGGTAGCGTAGCCTGGTGTAAAAGGCAGGCTGTGGGCCTGGAAGTAGTAGCCAGTTGGGAGTAATAGGTAGCTGCGTTAGCTTTGTGTTTATTTTGCCTTTTAAACACTGTTATACCTTTTAAAGCACTTTGTCTTGTTTTCCTTGCCCCCAGTACTGTGATAATAAACCCTTTTTGTTCAATCGTTTCTCTGCCTGGTCATCACGCTTACGTTTCTCGGCTACAAAGGGGCAATTTGAAGGGGCTTGAGAGGGTACCCTGGGCCTTCTCAAGGGACCTAAGTCTAAAGGGAGGTGGCGGCAGAAGGTGGCAACACACTGGGGTCATGACAGGGGAATACTTAAATTTTCCCTCCTTACCCAGTTCCCTCCTTTCACATTTTCCCTCTTTACCTAATTTAGTCAAGTTCTGTCCCAGACACATCGTAATACATGATGACTGGGTGCAATGTTGGTTGGGCTTCTGAGAATGGTTATCATGACCTGATAATAATTTATATCCCCTTTTATGTGTACTTTACAAACCTCTTCTTTATAATCCTCACAACTCTGGGTGGTCATTTATTCGGTTTTTTAAAAATATTTGTTTTATACAGAAGAGGCAGTGAAGCTGAGATGTTAGAGAACTTTGGAGGTGGATGCTGTCACTTAAGTACACCCAATTTCCACAAGCCCGTGCTGGCTTCTCACTTGCCCACCTGCCAGTCTGTCTGCCTGGCAGAATGGAACTACAGCAGGACCAACACAACTTATTCTGTTTGCACAACCAAAAATGTCAGTGAAGGACTCTTCCATGTCACATTGTGCCTGTTCTTCCCAATACCTGATGATGTTAGGAAAGGGCTACAGTTGAAACTCACCCACTGATTTGACTTCTGAAGCAATGTATTCTTGACCCTAAATGTAATGGCTATGAGCATGCCTCAAAACACACGCACTAGCTATGAGTGCCATGTCAGGAAAGGTGGAGGGAGGAGATTTAACAGTGGTGTTGAGAAGATTTACAGCAAGATTCAATGCCAGGGGTTATATTAAAGATCAATCTGTTTTAAATAGCAGTGTACTTTAAGATTTGTTGTGGTTACTTATAATATATAATAAATAATAACCAATTATCTTTGTGAGGTGCTCCTGAGGAACAATCCTGTAATCTCTAAAACACAGCTAGTGCTTTCCCTAAACAGTAACTCCCCTACGCACTGGAAAGTACGCACTGGAAAGCCAGTGTGGTTGCAGTGGTTAGAGTGTCAAAGAACTGGGAAAACCATGGAAGTTTGTTGGGTGACCTTGGGCCAGTCACACACTCTCAGCCTAACCTACCTCACAGGGTGGTTGTTCTGAGGATAAAATGGAGGAAAGGAGATGTAAGCCACCTCGGGTCCCCACTGGAGAGAAAGGTAGTGTATAAATGAAGTAAAGAAACGCACAAAATATTATGAAATACTGTGGCTGTCTCGTCTTGGTGAAACCCTCTATGATCTTGTCAACCCCTTAGGATTCAGTTTGAAAGACCTACCTGTGCGATGCCTTCCTCGTTGGCTTCCACCTTCTTCTGCATCTGCATCATTTGCCACATGTCGGCCACTGCAGTGCCACTGCCGCTCTTGGTCTTCTCCAGCAAGTCAGTCCCGGAAGGCAGCCTATCCAGACCAGTGACTTGTTTCTGGAACCCTTTCAGTTTTTTACCCATCCCTTGTACACTGTCTTGCACCCCCTGAACCTGATCCTCCACACCACGGACCTGATCCTCCACACCACGGACCTGACCCTCCACACCCTGGAGGTTATTCTCCAACAGAAGCAGTTTCTTTTCCAAGTCAGCCAGCCGAGCAGGACCTTCCCTGGGCGGTTTAGTCACATCCTCAAGTCCCTTCTCAACAGACACCCGTTCCTCAAGAACGGAGGCTGGTGGGGGTGGAGCGCCCCAGTCCTGCTTAATCTCAGTGAAAATATCCTCAAGTTTAAGATGTCTGAGGAGGGCATGGAGGAGAGTATGCAGGGCATTAAAATTGACAACGCCGATCTCCGGAGTCCCTATGGAAAGGTCTGCCAGCTCATACAAACTAACTTTGAGGGCCATTTCTCCGCCCGTTTGGGAAGTTTAATTAGGTATGGGGCACAGCTATGCCTTATTTTTAAAAATAGAGAAATCGCGCACTAATCCTCAGGGAAAAAATTGGGCTTGGGAAACAATGCGTTAAATAAAAGATCGCCCTTCTGCACTAGAAAGATCAATTTGGAACATCAGAAATCTATCCTAACAGGTTCTCGTCATATATACTTCACTGAAGAACATTTGGGGATTTTTTCCCCCTGTTTTGCTCCAGTGACATTCCTCCCCTTGCCTTCTAAAATGACCCACTCCTATCTAAAGGGTTCTGTGTACATCGTCCTGGACCTCAGCTGCCCCGATTCTGCTCTCAGACGGCGCTCTAGCATTTAGTCCCATCGCCAGTTGAAGTTGCGCTGGCAGGAGGCAGAATAGCTCCTTGCAGCACCTCGAAAGGTTCCATCTACGCCGTCACAATCCTGCCGTGTTCGAATTCTTGCGTTCTATTGGTTTCTTAACTGACCTCCCCGTTCCAGGATTGGTCAAGACAGCTGCTCACGTGCTTTTGTTTTCATCGCCGGCTTTTGCTTGATGCGTTTCAGCGTTTACGGTTGCTAAGCGGTGATGTAGAAACCTTTCACTCTCCACAACTGGCTGGCTGCGCCAGGAGAAATAGTTCCTCCCCCCCCCCCCCCCCCCGGTGGGAGAGCGTGAATAAGCACGGCTCGAAGATGAGACACCAGTTGCGGAAGGCATGTTAAGGCTTGCGGTGAGTGGAATTGCAATTTGAATGTGTAGATGAATCTACCTCACACCTTTGCACTCTACAAAAAATAGCAAGTGTCTGAGCAACACATTCAACAAATATAAAATTTGGCGACACTAAGTGTTGTAATTAAGTTCATTATCTATAATCGTCCCGACCCCCACTATAGTTCTGGATGGCATATAAATATACATATATTTTAAATCGTATATATTATAATATTATATAAAGAGCCTGAAATAGCCTTTTGCAATGCTTCTATCCGATACTTCATAAGTAGCAGGAACCCTACAGAAAACTGCTTTTTCCTACAGATCCTGCAGAAGTAGGATACTTGATTGGAAGGGACCGCAATGAGTCCTCCAGTCAAACCTCCTACCACAAGCCTTGGTGTTTGCTACATGGGGAAAGGTATGTGTGGTTCCCCTGTTGGTGGTGCTGCCACTGCTGATACAAAACAGCAATGATGTGGCTTTCACATGAGAGGTTGCCCCCCTCCCCCCATTCCCTGCCACTACTTCACATGCCAGTTTAGGTTTTGGTGAATTCTAGAATATTGCCCAGCTGTGATGACATCAGTTCCAGTTTGGCACTGGAAGTGGCATTGTCATGATGTTGGCAAGCCTATTTCTCTCCCCCCCCCCCCGCTCCCGTTTCTCTCAGCAGGTTGCCAGCTGTGGACGGCAGCCCTGCCCTATAGGGGAGGACAGTGTCAGAGAAAATGACTGCCATGTGGGTGGGACTGGGAGAATTTTCCCATCTACATAGCAGCCATCCAGGCCACTTCCACCAGGCATACAGCCCTGGGGGGAAAGGTCAAAGACAGCATAAATCTCCAGTACTCTCATATACAAAGGTCCCGGTCACACTGGGGAAAAAGGTGCGGCTGAAGTGCTGCTTTTTTGAGCCGCATCAAAAGAGAAGCGCAGCGGCAGGATCAGACAGATCCCCCGAGCCGCTGCGCAGTTGCTCCCCGGCATGATCAGATCCCGGGGGGGGGGGGCCACAGATTGGTGAGCGAGGCGAGCTTGCTGCGCATGTGTGCACCTGCGCAGTTCGGCAGAGGAACTCGCATGCTGCGGGAGACGGGCGCGTCGGCACTCACACAGCCGCCTATGCCGCGGATTTTCCAGTAGGTAGTAGTGCTTAGCAGGTTTATTTTAATTCCGCATCTTTGGCCGGAAGAGATGGATCGGGGACGGGTGCACGCCGCTTCCCAGATGTTGCGGTATGATCGTGCCCGCTTGATGTGCCCCCGATCTGTCCCTCCGGCGGGGCAAATCCTCCCGTGTGACCGGGGCCAAAGATAACTAAACTCAGCAGCACTTGTCTTGAACTTCTCACTATTTGGGGAAGTGGAAACATGCAGCCCATTTTAGAAATGTCGATGTGATCCTTCTGTGGAATCGGCTTCCTGATTCTCAGAGTCTTTAGGCGATTCTGCATCTAGCATTCACTCCACATTTTCTCAGCTGGGAGGGAAAAGTGCCGCTCAAAACTACATTCAAATACCTCGGGGCAATGCTGTACTGACTGCAAAGTCACCCCTGAATGGCCATGAATCTACACAGAAGGTACCGTAACACCTGATGATCAAAGGAAGCGAAAGCAGCATGCAATGCAGGGGGGAATTTCTGTTCCAACATGAGTTTTGTAAAACAACAGAGGGAAAAGCCAATGCAGAATCAGCCTTTGTTTTTTCATTCTACCCCAGTGGAGGCCCATTCCATCATTATGCTCCTTGGGTGAACATGGTCCAGTCACTCTCTTAACATATCCTACCTCACAGAGTTGTTTGGAGGTTAGAATTGGAGGTGGGACAAAGTATGTTGCCTAGCATTGCCAGCTATGGAGGGGGGGGGAAGTCCTGTTCCTTACACAGAAGAGTAATGGGGTGTGCTTTGTCATGCTTTATCATGTGCTTTGTTGTTTAGCTCCATACCACACAAAGCTTCAGCTGCTCATTTCCACACACTAAACCTCTGTTTAAGGGACTGGACATTTTTCTCCAGGCCTGTTAGCAACTCCAATTACTGCCCTGAGCTTCTTGGAGAATGGGCAGGATAATAATCTAGTGAATAAATGAAATGGATGGTTGTGTAGAGGGCAAAAATGCACCAACAACATATGTCCGAAGTTGTTTTAAAAACACTAGGACTTGGGCGGCTTCCACATCAGCTTTCTGAGGAATTGCCATCAGTCTTTGTTGTGCGGTGAAGACACCCTCTTCAAATGCATGGAGTCAGATGTTCCCTAACATGTTTCAACACAAAATGTGCACTTCTAAATCAAATTTTTGCAGTTCTGAATCAGTAGTCAAAGAAACAAACTATGAAGAAAACACGTTTGTTTATTCAACAAATGCATTGTGGTATACATTGATAGTGTGTGTGTGTTTAAATTCTTATACTACTGTAACCCTCAAAATCTTGGTCCTCATTTTGGGTTTGGGATGCTAGTCAGTTTAGACTTCACAGCATGGCCCTGGTTATTTGTTAGTGAAGAGGACAGCCATTTTTTATGTGAAAAATTCTAGGGAATGTTAATGATTTAATGAACTTAGGGATAACAGTGATTGTTCTAGGGGAGGGAGGAGATGAAGAGGAATGTGCCCCAAAGCATGCATGTACACACAAGGAAAATTCACAGGTGTATATGTAGCATTCTGCATTCATACAGATTGGGAGCTCATATTGAACATGGACGTGCCTTCACTATGGCATGTAGCCAACATTCCTCAATAGGTGGGCTCAGGGGTCATTTCCTGCAGGAGCACGCAGGAGCAGAGCTCCGGCAGTAAAGAGCCCAGGGGGCGGGCACATGCAACAAGCCCCACCCCCTGCTCCCAGTTGCCCTCAGTCAGAGCAAGAAGCAGCCAGGTAAGCTGCAGAGCCAAAACAGTCCAAAACAGTCCAGTGGCACCTTGAAGACCAAGTTTTATTCAGATACAAGCTCTCCCTCCTCTGCGAGGACAGATCTGCACATCCCCCCCCCCAATAGCTAGCAATCCAAAACAGTCCAGTGGAGCCTGAGCGGTGGGTGTTGCCTTCTGACACACTTCTGGTGATGTCAGGGGGTGTGGCACATGCAAATGAGTTATGCTAATGAGCTCCTGCACCTCTTTTTCTACGAAATGACCCCTGGGTGGGCTGGTAATATTTCAAGATAGGGTCAGACACTCCCTAGCAACTATGCAGAGGGCAGGGAGAACACTGACAACATGGCTAAATGCAGTCCCTGAACAGCTTGGATAGAGAAGATTCAACCCCCACTGCTTCAAGTTACCCCTGCACCCTTTAAGGATGTTGCTATGCCAACAGTAAAGTAACTAAATATGGATTCTTGAACCAAAAGTATTCATGAAAGATCTTATTCCATAAACGGAAACTGTCATGTCATAAATTAAATGTCTGTGTTTTTTTGTGAGGGAGCAGGGGAATTAGGTGGGATGAAACGGTGATCAGGGTAAGGTAGGGTGGTTCATTCATTGGCCCCACTCTGGTCATAGGCCTGCTGCTACTACAGCTGACCAGCCCCGAAATTCATCAGCCAGTTCTGTGCAGTCCTAATTTTTCCTCAAGAAACCTCACAAGATTGAGGTGAGGAATGAGGTATATAGTAAAAGAGAAATAGGTGTAGTTTGTTCCTTAATAGTGTAGATCCAGGTAGTCAGCTGTGTTGGTCTGAAGCAGTAGAACAAATTTAGAGTCTAGTGGCACCTTTGAGACCAACAAAGGTTTATTCAAGGTATGAGCTTTTTTGTGTGCAAGGCACACTTTTTCAAATACATTGGAATGGTAGATGCGGTTCTAAACTTAGAGCCAGGGATTTATCAGCAAATTAACATGTAACATGATGATGTTTAAGTTATGCAAAGTGAAAAAAAACTAAATAATAAAGACCCGGGGGGATTTGGGACCCCTATTGTCAGCAGACATCCATTCTGAATACAGAGGATTTATAGTCCGTCTTGTTGAGAATACATAGGTGAGGACTGAATGAGTTAGCATATGTAATGGGATAAAAATCCAATATCCTTGTTGAGTCCTGGGGAGGTTTTTGTTTCAAGTGTTGTAATAACTTGTAATTCAGCAGTTTCTCTTTCCATTCTGTTCCTGAAGTTCCTTTGTAATAAAACAGCTACTTTGAGGTCATCCATTGAATGTCCTGGAAGGCTGAAGTGTTCTCCTACGGGTTTCTCAGACTTGTGATTCTTGATGTCAGATTTGTGTCCATTTATCCTTTGGCATAGGGTTTGACCTGTTTCCCCTATGTAGAGAACCGAAGGGCATTGTTGGCATTTAATGGCATATACAATGTCAGAAGATGAGCAAGTGATCATGGTATCTCCCCTGCCAGGTAAGTGAATAAGCCTGAGATGGTGTCATTGATGTTGTTAGGTCCAGTGATTGTGATGTCTGAGTGTATGTGGCAGCAAAGCTGGCATCTGGGTTTATTGCAAGCTCTGGTCAAATGAGATGTTGCATTATTGTGGGTGAGGAGTTGTTTGAGGCAGGGGGGCAGTGATCCCTCTAAGATGAGTTAGTGTGAGCTAGCTCACAGTTTTTTAGCCTCCAGCTCACAGATTTTTGTCTTAGCTCAGGAAGGATGGCTCCAGAGCAAACTAATTTATGCAATGGCCAAATCACTCACTCACATCTTTAATTCCAGTAGCTCACAAAGAAGACGTTTTGCTCACAAGACTCCACAGCTTAGAGGGAGCATTGCAGGGGGGCTGTCTGTGCACAAGAAAAGGTTTGCCCCCCAGTACTTGTGAAAGAGAACTGTCATTATCCAGTAGATCAGTATACATTCCAATCCCAAAGAAGGGCAATGCCAACGAATGTTCAAACTATCGCACAATTGCACTCATTTCATATGCTAGCAAGGTCATGCTCAAGATCCTACAAGCTAGGCTTCAGCAGTACATGGATAGAGAACTGCCATAGGTACAAGCTGGGTTTCAAAGAGGTAGAGGAACTACAGATCAAATCGCCAACATTCGCTGGATTATGGAGAAAGCAAGGGAGTACCAGAAAAACATTTACTTCTGCTTCATTGACTATGCTAAAGCCTTTGATTGTGTGGATCACAACAAACTATAGCAAGTCCTTAAAGAGATGGGAGTACCAGACCACCTCACATGTTTCTTGAGAAACCTGTATGAGGGTCAAGAAGTGACAGAACTGGATATGGAACAACTGATAGGTTTGGCATAGGAAAGGGAGTACGGCAATGATGTATATTGTTACCATGCTTATTTAATTTATATGCAGAGTACATCATATGAAATGCCGGCCTGAATGAATCACAAGCTGGAATTAAGATTGCCGGGGAAAATATCAACAACCTCAAGAGTCTCTTGCTAAGAGTGAAAGTGAAAGAGGAGAGCGCAAAAGTGTGCTTGAAGCTCAACATCAAGAAAACTAAGATCATGGCATCCGGCCCCATCACTTCTTGGAAAATAGAAGGGGAAGTTGTGGAAGTAGTGAAAGACTTCACGTTCCTGGGATCCCAGATCACTGCAGACGGTGCAGACGGTGTAGACGGTGACTGCAGCCATGAAATTAAAAGATGCCTGCTCCTTGGGAGGAAAGCGATGGCGAACCTAAACAGCATGATAAAAAGCAGAGATATCATCCTGCCAACAAAAGTCCACATGGTCAAAGCAAACTAAGCAAACTCCAAAGCACGACAGAAGACAGGAGGACCTGATGTGGTCCGTGGGGTCGCAAAGAGTCAGACTCGACTGTGCGACTGAACAACAACAGCATTCTCTGGCACAGGGTTTGTCTTGTTTGTCCTATGTAGATGGAGAACTGAAGGGCATTATTGACATTTAATGGCATACACAATGTTAGAAGATGAGCAAGTGAATGAGCCTCTGATGATGCAGTTGATGTCATGAGGTCCAATGATTGTGTTGTCTGGGTGTATGTGGCAGCAAAGGAGGCATCTGGGTTTATTGAAAGCTCTGGTCCCAGTGTCCATGTTCAAATGAGAGGTTGCCTTATTGTGGGTGAGGAGTTGTTTGAGACAAGGGGTTGTCTCCCTTAATACTGTAGTGAGCTGGGGGAGGGCAATATATAAATGGGTCTATCCTGGTTGGCTTCCAGTCACTGTGTCTCAGTCTATCCAACATGACGAAAGGTGTGATAATACTTATTAATGCTCCTTGATGGCTGTGGATAACCCCCCTCTAGGTGCCTTCATGATTGCGGCCCAGCAGTTAGCGGGACTGGAGGGGCTGCCTCCTCAACTCCTTGCCTGAAGGCAGGCATAGGGTTGCCAGCTCTGAGTTGGGAAATATTGAGATTTTGGGGATGGGGAGGAAAGAGAGCTCAGCAGGCTACTCCCCAAAACAGCCATTTGCTCCAGGGAAACTGATCCCTGTCATCCGGAGATCAGTTGTAATTTCAGGCGATCTCCAGCCACCACCTGGAGACTGGCAACCCTAAGCAGGGGCCTGTGGGAAGGGACTGTTTTTCCAGTAACAATTTTTGGGACGAGAGAAGCAGACAGCCATGGCAGAGTGGGGTAAAGCACCCAGAGGGCACAGGAGCTCCCTTTCTCTCTGAAGATTTTGATGTTTGGTTGTGAATCTTTTGCCATGTAGGGGTGCCTCTGTGCTTCTACCTGTGCTGTACCTGTGGACGTGTAAATAAAGCAAAGACCACAAAAACACCTCAAGACTCCTGTACTCTCTCCTCCAAGGCAACCAGCCCCAAGTAAGCAATAACCCCTGTACTGTCACAGTCCTTGGTGAACTGGGGAGAGCAAAGTATTATAATGAGGTTGAAAACTAGAAGAAAATGTACCAGGAATGACATCAGTAGAAGATAAGAATAGCTTTCAGCCTCTGTGGAAGATTTAAAGCTTGAGCTAGGAAAGATTAAGGTAATATGATGAGCTTCTGAATGCTAAATTGGTTCCTCAGCATTGAACAATTTGGGTCACAATAACATTGCTTTCCCCTAGATTGGGATTAGCCGCACCCTCAGATAACACAGAAATAACCCTAGGCACGGAGGATGATGAAGCCTGAACAAAGATCTCTTTTGCAAGAATTTATCAGATACGTTTTACTCATGGTGTGCATCAGAGGTTATTTCGGGGGGAACGCGGGGGAACCCAGTTCCCCCGGGTGAGGTGCAGGGGGGGCGGGGCACATGACGAAGCCCCGCCCCCTGCTTCCGCCGCCCCGCTTCCAGCCCTCATTCAGCCAGGCGGAGGCAGGAGAAGAGGGAGGGTAAGTTGCTTCCTCCCCGCCTCTCCCCATCCCTGCCTGCCTGGGGCCAGGGAGGGCCTTGGCGGGGCTTCCTCGCACTCCCGCTGGCCTTGCAGGTCCACCGCCGGGCCCCTGATGTCAGGGGGTGTGGCATATGCTAATGAGTTATGCTAATGAGTTCCCCTAGCTCTTTTTCTACGAAATGTCCCCTGGTGTGCATAAAGGTTTATTGAGGAGTCAAATGGTCTGGGCAGGTGTGCAGGCATTTTCTTTCCTTTCTGGAAGGTGAGGCTTGCTTGCAGTTTGTTTCAGCCAACTTTCCCTTTTCACCTAGGCGCCTCCAACAAAATGCACTCCAAGTCTCCTTGCTCTTGAGTGCAGAATACATGTGGTGACTAGATGCAAAGGACACCAGGTGGAGGAGGGGATTCCAGCAGATGCAGCTTGTCATGCAGCGGAGAGGAAAGTTGTCACTACAAAAGATATAGAAATCTTGTCTTCTATTGCATCAGGGTTCACTCTGAGAACAGATGAGCTTGGGCCACCTTGAATTTATAGTATAATGTTGCAGTAGAAATAGCTCAGCTCTGAAATTTAACATATCACTAGTCTTTACAAATTGTCAAATTATAAATTGGACTCAAGCAAATAGGTTCATACCAGAGTTTTCACTAGTGAAAGCTGCGGTTTGTGATTTTGAAATGCTCAAAGAAGCTTTTACCTGTATTTTCATTCATGAAACATAAAGCTTGGGACCTAGAATTCCATCCAGAAGGAAACTGAAAACATTGACATTACTCTCGGGGCAAAATTCTTCTATAACTTTTAATGTTGCCTGTTTTCTTCAATCTGTAATTCGAATCAGGGAAACTATAAACTGATCAGTTCTTCTTCTTCTTTGGCTGTACGACAGCCACACTTTTGATGTATTCCTAAATTTTAATGTACTTTTATCTCAGATATGCCAATAAAGGTTGTCTGTCTGTCAACATCGACATCAAAAATATTTGCTAGTTGACCATATCTGTTGTGATAATCAAACTGGCAATGACAAATTCCAGGGCTATTTTTGGGCAGGAACGCACAGGAACAGAGTTCCGGCTGGCTTCAGAGTAGGCCACGCCCACTACAGCCAAAACCTCTGCGTGCGTGGCTACAGAGGGAAGGCCTGAAGAGCAACCCCTCCCCAGGCAACTCTGAGGTGGGTGGGCCGGGGGGGCCCTTTCCTGGCCTGTCCCCGGCTTGCCTGCGGGGTGCCCAGGGAAGCCAAAGTACGGCAGTTTAAACTACCTTCCCTTCAAGGGGGGGGGCTTGCCCGGGCACCCCGCAGCCGCAGGGCATTTGGGCAAGCCAAGGGAAGGCATGGGGTGTGGCCTAATATGCTAATGAACTGTGCTGCCAGGGGTGTGGCCTATTGTGCTAATGAGTTCCTGCTGGGCTTTTTCTACAAAAAAAGCCCTGACAAATTCAATCTAATATTTTTAAAACTGATATATATCACTGTGTTAGGCTGCATGAATTTTCAAGATTCTGCTACTGTGCTTGCAAACAGGTTCAAATTTGGTTTTCATCCAGGCCTACAGTTCTATGAGTTACAGGCAGGATTTCTACCTTTTGCTCTATTTGATCTTTTAACAGCTAGACAGCAGTTTCCTTTTCTATTTCACTGACGCTAAAATCCTGTTGAGAACAAGCTGGTCACACTGAACACAGTGGGCCGTCTTTCTGAGAAACATGCATGGGATCAGTTTGGCCTTCATCCATCTAGAAAAATGACTGCACAATCAGTTCTGTACTCATTGTATGCTGACAAACCACCAAATACCTTTGTATAGCACAAAATCAGTTCAAAGCAGCTTTGTGTTTACTGAGAAAGGGTTGCTATACTTGGATGGACTGCAGCCTATTATCTATTACTATAAGAGCCATAACTGTAATTCTTGAGAAGAAATACCAGATTTAATGCAGACAAGACAGTGTCTCTGATCTATAGATTAGATGTCATGATTGAGCAAAGATGGGGGTTGGTGACAGTGATAACTTCTTCCTATGATAATCTCACATAGTTGCATACCCAGATTTAATACAAGAATGACCCTGAGGTTAGGCAGACCCATATTAAGAGCAGTAATAACCTCCAGATCATCAGTATTTTAATTAAAACTGATGATTTGTTTAATAAACATAACTGTGCACTAGTCCTTGTTGAATTCCTCCATGGAAGAGCTTCTCTAAAGCCATGACACACACAACTATGATCAAGAGAACATTGTTCCACTATTCTGTTTTTTTCAGTGATCAGAGAGATATTTACAGTGTTCCACTTCTGGACTGACTGCACTGCAATGGAGGTGAAGTAAGTTTCTATATATAGATTGTAAGATGCTCAGGGACCACTCGAAAAGGTGCACTGCACGAACAGCCATTGTGTGGCTCTTAAAGCTGGGATGCCAGCCAGCACAATTTTTTTTTAAGGGCTTTTTTTGAATCCCAAGTAGAAAATTTGAGAGTCAACTTGTATATTAAAAACTGAGGATCCTAAAATGAGATATGTTAGTTCGACATCTATAGTATAAGCACATGGACTGAAGGAAAGGAACGAGCAGCCATGGCATACAGCTGACTAGTCTGGACTCAGGGAAGCTCTATCGGTCAAGCAACAAGTCCTGCCAAAGTCAGAAGGTGTCAGGTCCCCACGACTGCAACGAAGTACACTCTTACTAGAAGGTTATACATTTATTGAAGCCATGAAGCACATGTACAAGAGCAGTGTTAGGAATAACATGAATCCAAGGGGCATGGAAGGTTAAAGCAAATTCATAATCACATCAGCCAATAATCAGGGTTCCCGCGTGCGCGGCTCATCGGTGCCGCTCATGCCTAAACCGTGAGATGCAATGGTTCCTTGGAAATAAACAAGAAAACCATTCCCACGGCTTCCCCTAATTAAAACACAGCGAAGCTCCTCGGCTCTCCACCTGCGGCCTTGAGTAGATAGCATTACAGCAAAGCAGGACTTGCATACCCAGAAAGGAATGTAGAGCTGGGAGCTAAAGGGGAAATGCACATGAAAGGCCAAGCGCATATTGGAGGGGGGGGGAACCTGGGCGTGACCATATACCTCAGACCCCTATAAACCTTTTGGCAGCTTGCTGACAGAAGGTCTGCTCATTTCCCCAATTCTGTCACAGGACATGTTTCCATTCCAAGCTGGCTGCTCTTTTCTGCTTCGAACAATATGGACTTGCTCTACTTTGCTGGGAGTGGAGCATGACTGATAGTGCATCTTAATCTCAGTGAATATCACACATACCCCACACAACGTTTGGGGTAACGTTTGCTTTAGAGACATAGCAGGAAAATGCAGGCTGAAGTGACAGACTAAGCCAGATGTGATGCAGTGTGTTCTGTGAATGACACTCCCACTGTCCCATGTAACCATGTGTGCTTGTAACTGCATTGTCTGTACTGTGCTGATGCTATGTCTGTCAATTGTCTGTCCATCTGTGCATTTGGGATAAGGGGTTGCTGTGTGTTTGACTGGACTGTCCTGCATCTCATGCCTCTGCATGAGCAAGGTTTGAACTGCCTGGACTACAGGACACGTGCTTCCCTGCATATTCCCAGCGTGCCTCTGGACAAAGAAGACAAACGCCATTACTGCTCAGTTGGAAACTTGGCAGAACAACAGGTTTCCCCACCATTGCTGATCTGTGGGAAACCACGTAACCCGGCTTCCTATCTGGTTTTGGCATCACAAAGAGCACATCCTTTATTGCCTCTGGACCAGGCGCATCTCTGCAAGTCAAAGGTTGCCAATGGAGACAATGGTTTCACACCTGGCCACATGGCTCTCTTTGAAGTTAGGGCAGAGCATTTGAATATCACCCCTTCCCCTCAACTAGGACGTCACAAACCCTGAACCTATAGCATAGGAAAGGGGACGGTCTCCTAGGGGTTTATTGGCCTTAAGCCAAGCCCCAAAACAAGCTTTTAAAAAGAGAAACACAGCCTTTGTTTCTCCGGTTATCCCACCCCTCCCTTACCTTGCAACTTAAGTGCTGCAGGTGATTCTTACTGCATTCTCGGGAGTCGCGACCCGAGAACCCGCACGTGGCTTGGCCGGACCAGTCCGTGTGTTTTTAGAGTCTACCCGCTAATACTTAGGCTGCCCCTTCCTTCTACGAGGAGATTTCTTCTCATCTTGGACCTCAGATAAGTATAAGCGCTATCCTGCTGTGTTATCCCCCTTGTCTGTTGAATTTATTATTTTTCCATGCTGATTGCTTTCTATTTACTATTGTAACTAAGGAACTTGTGTGAATCTGCGTGTGCATCTGTTTTTCATATGCTTGAAAACTGCTTAGTAAAAGGCAACATTTATTCATTAAACCTAGCGTGTTGTCTCACTTCCTGGGAAATAGGAGCGTTCGTTGGCCAATCCGCCCTCTGTATACACGGGAAAATTACTCACGCCACGCCCACTGCCGTACATAAGTCTGTGTTGGGCATTCAGAACCGTCCTTAGAGGAGGTCCGGTATCACCCCCCCCCCTTAAAAAACAAGCATGTGGATTCCCCATTCTAATTGTGACCATGGTTGGGGGCGGGGGGCTTTCATTCCTGTGCTGTTTTTCCAACTTGAAACAGTTTCTAAGAGCTGCTACTTGCACTGTTTTGTCCACTCATCAGTATCTATATTATAACCCATGTCTTGCATCCATCTTATCATGGAAGGTTTCACCACTTCATCCTGCATATAATTCTCTAGTAAAAATCTGTACATCTTTTGTATCAGTTTATCGCTGGTTGAAAGCCAGATTTTATCTAATTCGTTATTTGATACATAGAAACCTATGACTTTATCTTTATTATATACAGATTTTAATTGCATAATTTCCCACCAGGTTAAGTGTATGTTTAGTGATTGTATCTTATCTAAACTTTTCAATTTACCACTTTTATCTAGTAGCTTATCATAGGTCTCTTTCTTGTTTTCCATTAACAATGTAGGTTTAATAAATGCCTCCAATGGAGAAACCTATCTAGGGACTTTTGAATAGTAACTTCCCTTTAAATTTTGCCACAATTTCATCAAAGCATTTCTCAAAATGTGTTGATGGAAATTTGAATGGATTTTTTCTTTGTTATACCACAAATAGGCATGCCCAGGGGTCATTTCGTAGAAAAAGAGCTAGGGGGACTCATTAGCATAACTCATTAGCATATGCCACACACCCTGACATCACCGGAAGTGTGTCCTCCCCACAGCCAGCGGCGACCTCCAGTGGGCACCAGCAGGGAGCTCCAGGCCCCGCCCTCCCGCACCTCACCCGGGGGTATGGCATCCCTCCGCGTCCCCCCCCAAATGACCCCTGGGCATGCCATCCCATGTTAAGGTCATGACCTTCCAAACTTAGAGTTCTCACATCGTCTAGCGTTATCCAGTCTTTAATCCACACTGCTGCCGCTGCTTGGTAATATAGCTCCCAGTTGGGAACCGCAAATCCACCTCTTTCTTTTTTATCTTGTAGTAGCTTCCATCTGATTCTTGCTTTTTTAGGAAACCAGACAAACCATCTAGTGACTTTATCCATTTCTATAAATAGTTGCTTTTTCTTCAGGATTGGCAAGTTTTGCGCTAGAAATAGAAAACAAGGTAATATATTCATACAACTACCCATAAATGATAGTTGTAGATCTTTCCATTTCACTAGATCTCTTTTGATTTCTTCTAACAGTTTTTTATAATTGTTTTCCATAAGTGCACTGTTCCTATTTGTCATAGTTATGCCTAAGTAGTCCACTTTGTTTGTTATTTCTATTTTGGAGGTATTGATTATCTCCTGTTGTACATCTTTAGGGCAATTTTTTGGTTAGAATTTTTGTTTTCTTAATATTTATTTTAAGACCTGCAACTACACCGTACTTTTCAATTGTGTCTAACAGAGGTAAGATAGATGATAAGGGATCTTCTAAAATGAATACCAAAACGTGAGCAAACACTTGCAACTTGAACTCTCCCTTTTTATTTTGAGTCCTTTTATCCCAGCATCGTGTCTAGTTAGACCCTTAGATTCACTATTCATATAATTTTGAGGTGGTAGGAGCAGCTTGTGTGTTTGGCCTGCTTGTGTGTACATCTTTCAACCCTACATGTTGCTATGGATCCACTATTTTTAAGAACTCTTGTTTTTCATTGGAGTGTTTTGCCTTTGGGCAAGGTGTGGAGGGGGAGGGCCATGGCTCAGTGGTAAAGTGTCTGCTTGGCATAAAGGAGGTCAATCTCTAGCATCTCCAGTTGCAAGGATCAGATAGTTGGCGTTATGAAAACCTTAGCCTGAGAACCTGAAGAGCCACTGCCAGTCTGAGTAGATAATACTGACCTATGGTCTGATTCAGTATAAAGCAGCTTCATATGTTCAGGATTTTGTCAGTGTGAATATGATCACATATACATTAGAGTGATTGGTCCACCCAGCAATCAAGTTCTTATTATAGATAAGTGTCATCCTGGGGTTTTATAGCCTTTTCTGTGATTTCCTGCTCATTGTTGACAGGCTGATTGTCTTCTGGACTCTACAGGTAATAAGCATGGTGGGATACCTCTCCAGTGTCCAGATCAGAGCCACATTCCACAAATGATTGATACAGAAAAAAAGAGGGAGGATACTCAAATCCATAGCAAGAGGGACAGGTCATGAGGTCACTATCCTTAGCAAACAGCTATAAAGGAGACCTCATTGCAGTTCCCACATGATTCAAAACATGACTAGCAAACATGAGTAATGGGCTTTGCATTTGGAATAGGGAATATGGGATTTTAGAAATCTCCCACTTCTGTTTCAAAGGTAACAGTCGAGCAAAACCAGAAAGTGATGACCATCTTGTTTGCCTCTTCATCTCACAGCTATAGTTGCTTCTCTCCTCCTTCAAAATCTCCTTCTCAAAGGCAAGAACAGAAAAGAATTAGATATACTCGGGGATTGCTGTGCAAAAAACCAAAAATCACTTTAAGACTATAGTCCTAGACCTGATGTATGCATGGAGCAAAACAAGGTACTCATTCAATGGCAGAGTGCTGAGCTGGTAAAATGGGCACTAAGTGTCAGGTCCATGCCACATGTTTACTAATCAGAACCTTACTTGACTTTTACATCTGCAAGCTAGCAATATTAAGATTATCAGATATACAAAACATCCTGCAGATGGCAGAACATCACATGCAATAGCACAAAACAGCAGCTGCTGACAAACCCCAATACCCAACTAAGGGCGATTCTGCATCTAGCATGTGCTCCACATTTTCTCAAGTGGGAGGAAAAAGTGCAGCTCAAAACCACATTCAAATGCCTTGGGGCAATGCTGTACTGACTGCAAAGTCACCTCAGAATGGCCATAAATCTATGCAGAAGGTACCATAAAGCCTGAAGATCGAAGAATGTGAAAGTGGCATGCAATGCAGAGGGGAATTTCTGTTCCCATGTGGCTTTTGTAAAACAACGGAAGGAAAAGCCAGTGCAGAGTCACCCTAAGTCTACCACAGGAGAATTGTAGGTTTACATTACTCCTTTGGTTCACTGAAGTCTAGACTTACCATTCCCAGTGCAAGGATTGGTCCCCCAAAAAAGTGTAGCAAGGGCAAAACATTTTTCTAACCCCACGCAACCTTTCCTAACTAAATAGTAAGAACACCTTTTCAACTGGATTAGACATGTTTCTGATTAATATTTTTTTATTATACAAATCTAATTGAGACTCAATAGGGCAAGAGCGATTATCCCTCACCATCCTCCACTCACAAGAACATTCACAGGCCCATGCTGTTCAACGTCTACTTTTAACTGTGGTGGTCCTGTTGCCCAAGAAAGGGAGAAACCTAAAGAGTCCACAAGATGAAGTGCTTACCTATCAGACGTTCCATTATCAAAAATGCCCTGCCTCTAGGCCCCAGCTGGAGGTTGGTAACTATACTTGTTACTTTACCACTGGTTAGTTCTTTTCAGTTTAACCTATGATTACAAGCACAACAAAAGCTGGGTTTTCCTAAGTTCCCGGTGCGTTCGTACAGGTTCACCAGTCATGTTAATGATTGTGAGACAAAGCCAGGGAATTATTCTAGAGATAATTAAGATTATCTAAAAGGAGTTGTTAGTCACGTGTGTCCGATATCAGGAATTTTACAATGGGACACTGGAATTTTCCCTACTGTTGGTGCGATACAGGAAAAGAAACATATTTAACCATTTTCTGGCGGGGAACCATCTCTGACCTACCCTGCAGAGCTGTTTATAACAAAACTGTAAAATGCTCTGAACTCTATGTACTGTTCATAAAATGATAATAGTTATTGGATGGCCATGGCAATTGCGGTATAAGCCTTTGAGACAGCCCAGGGTGGGTTCCCCAACATGGTACCCATGGGCAGTATGGGACCCACAAGTACTTCCCCTGGTGTTTGCTGAGCTGTTCAGAAAATTGATTGGGACTGTTATAAGACAGGTCTTATTACTGGCTGCCCTAATTCAAATAAAAGCGGTTTCCATGCATCAGGAAGACTGGTAAATGTTTGTGCTTTCATTAGTCGATTTCTGCCACATCCCGCCCCTCCCCCACTTTCCTTTATTTCTTTTTATTTTCCAGTCTCTTTCCCACTTCCTCCCAGGGTTTTCTTCTTTTTATTCCCCCTTCTCCTCCCGCCTTCAAGATTACCTTTATTTCTTTTTATTCCCCTTTTATAATTCTTTTGCAAAGTGAGGAGGGAGGGGTTAGGTTTGGCTACACCTGCTGTGGCAGCCACTTGGGGTTTGGTTCCGCCTCCTGCATCCCCCATTTTGGAGTGGCCATCAAACACTTCCCCCCCAATTCTGGAGCTGCTTGCTGGCTTAAAGGCGTGAGGACCCTTGAGATTGTCACCCACACACAATCTTAAAGAATATGTCATTACCTAAAATAAGAAAGCTAATTAAGAAACCTGTGGAGGGACAACCAAAATCCAGCAAATCAATGGAACATGGGGATATTGGGAACTGACTTTGAAGCAGCCAGATTTATACTCTGCCTCCATAATTAGAAAGAGACAGTGCTGAGTGAGAACAGTTTGTGACTACTACATGATGCTGGATTTGAAGCAAGGGTATCCTAAAATCCTAGTCTTCTAACATCTGTTTCAGAGTACCACTGAGCCATAACCCCCTTCCATTTTAAGAGTCAGAACACATGGATTTTATACAGGAGGCCCCAGGTTCACTCTCTGGCATCTTCAATTAAAAGCAATCTCAGCAGAGGCTGGGATAAGTGACTGAAAACTGAGATAGATGAAACAGTGAACCGATAAAGGAAGTTTCATATATTCATTCTCAGGTGTAATATACCATCTTGGACCAGTCATATTCTCTCGGCCCAATCTATCTCACAGAGTTATTGTGAGGATAAAATGGAGGAGAGGAGAATGGCATAAACAGGGAACCTGTTGGAGAGAAAGGCAGGTTAAAATGAACTAAATAAATATTCCAAGTTGGGTAGCTGTGCTTGTCTGTCCATAGCAGTAGAAAAGAGTGAAAGTCCAGTAGCACCTTAAAGACTAAAAAAAATTGTGGTAGAGTATGAGCTTTTGTGAGTCACTGCCCACTTCTTCAGATAGATATCTGAAGAAGTGAGCAGTGACTCACGAAAACTCATACCCTACTACAAGTTTTGTTACTCTTTAAGGTACTACTGGGCTCTTAAGGTAAAGGTAAAGGTTCCCTTGCTCGAAAGCCAGTTGAGTCCGACTCTAGGGTTACAGTGCTCATCTCCGTTTCCAAGCCGAAGATGTTTCTGTGGTCATGTGGCCGGCATGACTAAACACCAAGGCGCACGGAATGCTGTTACCTTCCCACCAAGTGGTACCTATTTATCTACTTCCAATTTCTTGCTTTCGAACTGCTTGTGGTAGAAGAGTGTATCTTTGCCCCTTACTGTTAGGAAATCAGGGGTAATCCCCCCCCCCCTAATTTCATTATCAGCTTGCTCTCTTTTTACTTACTGTACATATCTTGAAGTAGTTTTTGGATACATGGTTCTTGGCATGTGAAATAATATTGGGGTTATTAAGATCTCCTTAATGTTGAACAGTCACTTGGACTGCAAGAAGATCAAATCAGTCAATCCTAAAAGAAATCAACCCTGACTGTTCCCTGGAAGGCCAGATAATGAAACTGAAGCTCACATACTTTGGCCACCAAATGAGAAGGGAGCACTCACTGGAGAAGACCCTGATGCTGGGAAAGATTGAAGGTCAAAGAAGACAGGGACGGCAAAGGATGAGATGGTTAGACAGTATCATAGATGCAATGAACATGAAATTGAACAAACTTCAGAGGACAGTGGAAGACAGGAAGGCTTGGCGTGATCTGGTCCATGGGGTCGCGAAGAGTCGGACTCGACCGTGCGACTGAACAACAACAAAGTGTTGAACAGGTTGGAAGTAAACGGAATGAACTGCCCGATCAGGCTGCCACAATGACAACCACTCTTGGCATTAGGCAAAGATCCCATTTAGAAGGATCCCATTTAGCAATCTCTGACTGTCCACTTTTTAAGACCTGCTGAAAGCATGAGAGCTACTTGCTGACAGAAGAATGGTTTATGCACAAACTGAATGGAAATTTGAAGAGAATTGCTTGAAATCTACTGGCCTAGCTGCTGCTATACCACAGATAACCAACCTACCTACGGCTTTCATTATGTAATTTTACATATAATCATTGTTATTTTCTGCAGGTTTTGGAAAGATTAAGATTTTTCATATACTCACATGCAGTGCACCATTCCTTCTGAAAATCCCAACAGCAATTTAAGCAAAGCTTTGCATCCCACAGTCATTTGACAAATGCCTTCAATGGGGAAGCTATTGCCGGGCCTAAAGCTCTTTCTGGCATTATGACAATAGTGGAAAGAAAGGGTAATCTGTCTTGTTTAAGAGGTCTTTTCGATTGGTGAAAAGACAAGTTTGCTAAACAATAAATGCAGTCTAATTTAGATTTCTGATAAAGTTAAGGGCATCACAGAAGCAAGGCCTTTTTTCTGGGGGAATGTGCTGGAACAGAGTTCCGGAACCTTTTTGTGGAAAGGAAATTCTTCAAAAAATGTTTAAAAGTTTATCAGGGGCACTGGGAGAGCATGAAATCACTTGTGACATCACCAAAAAAATTAAATTTTAAAAATAAGATTTTAACACGGGTTTCAAAGAATCCCATATGTTTCTCCTTCATTTCCCTCTTGAGAGTTCCAGCATCTCTTTTTCCAAAAAAAAAAGCCCCGCACAGAAGAGTCCAGTTCCGGCCACGGCGGCGCGAATGGCGGTCGCTCTCTTGGGGTGCTTCCGGAGGCAATCAGCCCACACGCGGCTTGGGGGGGAATCCGCACAAGCGGAGACCCTAAGGAGCCTTAGGAAAAGGCTCCGAATCAGGGGACGCACAGGGGAGTAGCCTCTTTACCGACCTGAAGGTTGGGAAATTGAGGCTTTCACCTTGCCCCGCCGGCCCTGCCGCGCTGTGCCCCGAATGGGGACCTAGCAATGCCACTGGACCATCGGAGTGGTAAAGCGATGAAGTATAAATGAGAGAAGATGATCGGCTATAAACTGTGAGTTGACGATCGAAAAGGAAAAAGTTTTAAGCACCCCCCCCAATTGAATAAGCGCTTGGGAGGAGGGTGGAGTGCCCCCCCAATAGAAAGAGACTGTTTTAATCGAGAGAAGAGGGGGAGGGTGAAAAATTGAAAAACGAAAGTTACCTTTTGGGAGCTTTTTAAAAGCGAACTAAAGGGAGTGATTCCCAAGCTGCGCGGCACAAACTTTTGAAAAGTAAACAATAAAACAACGATGTCGGGGCAAAAGAGACTCTCGGACAAGCAGACGAAGAAGCTGATAGGAACTTCCAGTTCTAGTGCCCGCCTCGGAGAGCAGGCTGTCAATCAACAAGAAAGCGAGATGCTTCGCCCTCTACTGGACCAAATGCAGAAAACCAACCAAACGTTGCTAAGCATGGAAAGTGCCCTTAGTAACCAACAGAAACAATTGACTGATACAGCTAAGAAGATGGAGGAAATTGCACAGAAGTGTCTGGTATCAACGGAGGACACACAAAAAATCAAGAAGAAGGTCAATAAAATGGAAAAACATCAAGAAATACAAGACAATAAATTATTGATGTTACAAATGGAAAAATCTAATTTAACTCTCCGATTTCAAGGCATAAAAGAGGTGGAAAAAGAAGATCTCAGAAGTATCTTGGCGAGTGCTTTGGCACCACTGACTGGCAGGGAAGCGGATAAAATAAGCGATGGATTTGGCCTACAGAGCCTACTCCAACTTTACAAAGAAAAATAACCTGCCAGCAGAAGTGGTAGTCAAGTTTACTAAGCAGCGTACCAGAGATCAAATTTTGAGAGCGACATCTGCAATGCCTTTGAAGACTGGAGAGCAAACTATAAGAATTTTGAAAGATGTTCCATTTGCAATTCGTATGAAGCGGAAAGCTTATAAAGGACTGACCACATTCTTGCGAAATCATCAAATCAATTATAGATGGTTGATTCCAGAAGGACTTATCTTCAAATTTGAAGAGAAGAGAGAGAAGATTGACTCCATCTTCAAAGCTCAAGACTTTTTGAAGAGGCATGCCAGTTCAGAGGAAGAAGCAGAACTCGCAAAATGGGAGGTACTTAGCGGAGAAGAAGACAGCGGCTCGGAGAGGGAGGACAAGAAACCTGAAGAAGAAGGAGCAGCCAAAGGTCCATCTTATAACCTGAGAGATGTAAAAGGAAGAAACCCCAAGACCTGAGGATTTGTTCGGAGAGCGCATTAAAGGACTATATTAACCCAAAAGGACACTACTAATATTACTAAAAATTTTGTTATTTACAGGTCAAGATGAAGGATGATCAGTCAAACACAGAAGAAGCCGAAGAATTTACTGTTACTAATAAAAGTCTAACTTACTAATTAAGATACCACTCACCACTTTTCTTAACCCCGCTATATACCCTCCCTTTTTCTGAAAAATTTAAAGCAATAAAATTCTCTCCTCTTTAGGAGAGTTAACTAAAAAAAAAAAAAAAAAGTCCAGAGCAGGAAGAGAATATATAGGTACATTTTACTGGGGTTATGGACCATCTGGGTACAAAAGAACGCTAGCCATGTACCATTAGTTTATGTAGTCTAAATCTGTGGGAGAAGATTAACCAATACATATATGGAGTGGGCCTAGTTGATAATCCTTTTGACCTTACAGAAGTTCAAAGAAGGAAACTCTAGATCAGTAAATTAGATCTGGTATTCAAAATATAGAGTGTGGGAGTAATGGAAGATTTTTTTTTCTTGACCTGAATAATGAATAAAACATTGAGAATTCAAGCTTTGATTTTTAAACATACCGTATATTTCTGGCCCTGATGATTAAGTTGACACTTGAAAATATTGATCACTTTATCCTTTGATGAACTACAGTACGGATATAGACCCCATAAGTTGTGAGTTGTTTTCTTGTCTTTACTCATCTTTCAAAGCTACCCTTCTGGTAGTAATCATAAGCTATGACATAGTGCAGGCCATGTGAGGAAAATGTATATCGGGATTGTATCCTGCCTCTCAGCTCTAAGTGTGGAGCCTTCCTGTACTTGAAGGATCTTTAGTCTGGCAAAAGAAGTTCTTCCACTGGAAGAAAGCTCCTTATCTGGAAGACTTCATACATAGCTGAGTAGAGTACTAGGACATAACCCCATGGAGTTTGCTTCTTTGCTCTTATCTTCCTTCTGGACTCTGGTGATCGAGAAATAAGTCTTGAGGCCTTGTGCAATGATTTCATGTTTTGGTGTGTGAGTTTCTTTAAATGTTTAGTTTGACTGCAGTACTGTAAGAAGAGTGATAGAGAGAGACAAGTGTGATGTGATTGGCTGATGACAGAGTGTGGGAGGAGAGGTGTCTTATGAGGAGATTCTGTGTATGAAGTTTGAAGAGAGAGCATAGTTTGTGTGACTATGGGAGATTTTGAGTCTATTCTGTTAGATCGCGCTAACAAAGGACTCGTACAGTGATTCAGCAAGTGATTCAGCTTTATTGGAAGTAACGAGCAAGCACTAACTCAGTAAGAAACCAGAACAGAAAACAGTGGGAGCTTATGCTCCTTTTAAACATAACCGGGCTAATGTAGCCACGCCTATTTACAAATAACAACCAATGAGATTGCTAGAATAAAGACCAATGGGAGTCTTTCCCTCCTAGGGAATGGTATCGTTCTGATTGGTCGCTGTTACGAAGCGACCAATAGGAAGTTCGCTCAGAGGAGCCCTGGTCTGGCTCGAAGCTTAACATGGGAGTCCTATGAGGTGATTCATGTAATCATTTCAATACATTACAATTCCTCCCCCCTAAGTTAAGCCATCATCCCAATTGTTTTATTATTTACAAACATGCAATCAACCTTTGTACATCAGTTATTCCAACAGTATTTACACTCATAGTCCTTCAGATAAGTCGGCATTTGCCGCGAACGCTGGGACCTGCGGAGCGGTGCAGGCTCCACGGGCAGACAAGGTTGTGGGTCAGAGTGGGGCCCACTACAGCCTGGATCAGGCACAGACTCGACTGGGATTTCAGCCCCGCACACAGGGTTCTGCCCTGACTCGGGGACAGTACCGGGCCTTTCGGTACTCACCGCCTGCTCTGGGGGTGTCCACTCGACATCAGGGGATTCAGCCGTCGGAGAGTCAGCGCTGTCCCTAGCCCAACGTCTCCTTAACTGATCTATGTGGCGCCGCCATATTCGACCGTCAGCTAACTGCACCACATACATTCGAGTACCCACAGAGTCGGATATAACCCCAGGAAGCCACAAGTGCCCGTTTGCATAATTTCGTGCGAAAACCTTGTCCCCTTTTTCAAACATGCGCACCTTCGGTTGCGCCGTGGTACGCTCGGATTGCTCTTCAGTGAGGTCTGGGTGCATTCGGTTCAAACGGGTCGTGAGTCTCCGCCCCATTAACAATTCGGCCGGACTACGGCCTGTAGCACTACAGGGGGTGGTGTGCTGCAGCAAAAGAAAGGAGCCCAGCCTCTGGCTCCAGTCCCCTTCGTCCATTTTACCCAGGGCCTCTTTGGCCGTCCTGACCATCCGTTCGGCTTGGCCATTAGATGCCGGATGGAAAGGGGCCGAAGTCATTTGGCGTATGCCATTACTCGTGAGGAAGAGCCTAAATTCCTCAGACACAAATTGAGGCCCGTTGTCACTGACGATGACGTCAGGCAACCCGTGGGTGGCAAAAAGTCGGCGGAGCGCATGGATCACAGCAAGTGATGTGGTCGATTTCATATGCACGACCTCCAGCCATTTGGACATAGCGTCCACCACAATTAGGAACATTTGCCCTTGGAGAGGGCCAGCAAAATCTATATGCAATCTGGCCCAGGGTTTACCAGATGACTCCCAGCCTTGGGGTGTAGCTTGTGGGGGATCGGGTCTGACTTGCTGGCATTTGGGACACCCTCGTACCCATTCTTCGATCTCTTTGTCCAGCCCCGGCCACCAGACATACCCTCTGGCCAACGCTTTGGTGTGTACCATACCGGGGTGACCCTCGTGCAGCGACTCTAACACTCTCGTCCTGAGTTTGTCAGGAACCACCACCCTGTTCCCCCATAATACACAGCCCTTAGAAATGGATAGTTCATTTTGACGGCTTTTGTAAGGGCCGAACTCCGGTTCAACGCTTCCAACCGGCCACCCCCTCCAAACCCAGTTTAATACTCGGGACAGCACGCTATCCTTGGCCGTGTGTGCTGCAATGTCCCTGGATGATACCGGGGGTCGAGGAAGCTCCTCAATTGCCAAGACCTCACAGGCGGGGGCAGGGTCTGCGCCAATGTCCGGCACCGGGCACCGGCTGAGGGCATCCGCATGCCCAATCGCTTTCCCAGGCCGGTGCTCTAAGTCAAAATCATAAGCCTGCAAAAATATCGCCCATCTAAGCATGCGTGGGGACATGATGTTTGGCAATTGCTTATCGGGCGCAAAAATCCCCAGTAGCGGCTTGTGGTCAGTGACCAGCAAAAATCGTCTGCCAAAAATAAAATCATGGAACTTTTTGACAGCCGCTACCAACGCCAGACCCTCCTTGTCTATCTGGGCATAGTTCCGCTCTGCCGCAGATAGTGATCTAGAATAAAAAGCGATAGGCGCTTCGCTCCCATCAGGCATCAGATGGCTTAAAACTGCGCCTACTCCAAACGGTGAAGCGTCAGCAGCTAACACCAGGAGCTTGTGTTCATCATAATGCGTGAGTACGGCATTAGATGTCAGCAGCTCCTTGACTCCCACAAAAGCCTTTTCCTCGGCCTGCCCCCACTTCCATTTTGCCTCCTTGTGCAAAAGCGCGTGCAAAGGGGCCGCCACTGATGCCTTATGCGGTAAAAACGCATGATAAAAATTCAGGAGTCCTAAAAAGGATTGGAGCTCCTTCTTACTCACCGGCCTGGGGGCGTTTTGGATTGCAGATACCTTCTCATCCGTGGGGTGGACTCCCTCTGCGTCAATGCGAAACCCCAGGAAGTCCACACTTTCCACCCCGAGCGTGCATTTTGAGCGCTTAACTCTGAGGCCGGCATTTTGAAAACGCCTGAGGACCTCTTTAACCCGGTCCAGTAGTTCCTGTTCAGACCCGCCCGCAATCAGCACGTCGTCAAAATAGGGCACTGTGCCAGGTACCCCCCTTAGTAGACGTTCCATGAGGCCCTGAAAAATCCCAGGTGCTACGTTGACCCCGAATTGCAGCCTGTTCACTTTAAAAGCCCCTTGGTGGGTTACAATTGTTTGGGCCTCGGCAGCCTCCGGGGTGACAGGCAACTGCTGGTATGCCTGGGCCAGGTCAAATTTGGCGAAAATCTTGCCACCCCCCAGGGAAGCCAAAATGTGGCTTATTACCGGGACCGGGTACGAATGTTGCTGCAGCGCCTTGTTAATCGTACATTTGTAATCGGCGCATAGTCGTATGGACCCATCTGATTTGACAGGGGTTACGATCGGGGTCTCCCATTTGCTGTATGGTACTGGCTCTAAAACCCCTTGCTCAACTAGTTTGTCAATCTCTTTTTCCACCTTATGTTTGAGAGACACAGGTACTTTCCGATACTTCAACCTAATAGGTTTGACTGACGGATCTAAGTCAAACGCAACCGGGGGGCCCTTGTACCTTCCCAACCCTTCGGCAAATACATCAGGGAACAGGTCGTACAGCATGCCCCATTTATTTTCAGACATCCTGTTAATCCCAGAAATACCGATGCCCAATGGCTCAAACCAATCTAACCCTAGCAGGTTAACCCGGTCTCCCTCTGCAATCAGGAATGACAGTTTAACACATTTCCCCTTATACTCAACAGTAACAGAGTCCCGTCCGGCCAAGGGAATTCGGTTGCCCTGGAAGTCGGACACTCTGGTTCCCGCAGGCTGGAGCCGCCGCCGGCTTCGGTTCGGGAACAACTGGCGCCAGGACGCGGCAGAAATCACCGTCACGGACGATCCTGAGTCCACCTCCATTGTACAGGGTCGGCCGTCGAGGAGTGGAGTCACGGTGATCTTGCCCTGGCTGCTGGTGCGATTTACGGCCGATGCGCTCGACAAGGTCGCCGTCAACTGGCAGCTTGCTTCCGATGCTGAGGAACGGGTCTTGCCTTGGGTGCTGACTGGAGTGCCCCTCTGCGCTGACCGGTTGTTAGTTGAGGGATCCTTCTTCGCTGATCTGCAGACTCTGGCCAGATGACCACGCCGCCCACACGCTCTGCAGTCGACATCACGAGCCCAACAGGAGCCGCGCTGGTGCTTCCCGCCACAACCGGAGCAAGGCTTGACGTTGGTAGTCTTCGCTGGGGTCCGCTTGCCTCGAACCGCGTTGACGTCATCATCCGCGTCTTCGCCCTCGCTGTCTCGTTGAGCGTGTATACTGGGCTCTGCCACCCGCTGGCGGACCTCCTTCGTGGACTTCTCCGCTGCTTCCGCGGCCACGGCCTCTTCGTAGGCCACTGCCCAGGTCAGGGTGGTGCGGGCGAACAGCCTCTGTTGCAGCCTTTCATCTTTGAGACCGCAGACGAGACGGTCTCTGAGGGCTTCCTCCACGTTGTGGAAATTACATGGCCGTGCGGCTTTGCGAAGGGCCGCCACGAAATCTGCGATGGTCTCGCCTCCGGCCTGGTTCCGCTTGTAAAAAGCGTGCCGGCAGGCGATCTCCGACGGTTGTGGAGAATAGTGAGCCTTAAGCTTCTCCGTGATGTCAGCGTAGGTGACAGTCTTTATATCAGTTGGGGCCACCAACGACCTGGCTATGTCGAAGGTCCCCTTCCCGCAGGAACTCAGGAGGCATGCTCGTTTCTTCGCCTCATCGGTGATGTCGTGGGTCTCCAGATGGAACTCGAACCTGGACAGGTAGGAGTCCCAGTCTTCTGAGGAGGGTTCGAAGCACTCGAACTTCTGGCTTCCAGCCATCGGGGGAGACTTGGGCACCGGAGCTGGTGGCGCCTCCGCCGGATCGGCTGCTGTGCTCTGCCCGCTTTCTTCCGAGTCCGAAGTGTGGATGTCCGCAGGGCTGCCTACCTGCTCTAACATCCCATCCTCGTCGCCAATTGTTAGATCGCGCTAACAAAGGACTCGTACAGTGATTCAGCAAGTGATTCAGCTTTATTGGAAGTAACGAGCAAGCACTAACTCAGTAAGAAACCAGAACAGAAAACAGTGGGAGCTTATGCTCCTTTTAAACATAACCGGGCTAATGTAGCCACGCCTATTTACAAATAACAACCAATGAGATTGCTAGAATAAAGACCAATGGGAGTCTTTCCCTCCTAGGGAATGGTATCGTTCTGATTGGTCGCTGTTACGAAGCGACCAATAGGAAGTTCGCTCAGAGGAGCCCTGGTCTGGCTCGAAGCTTAACACGGGAGTCCTATGAGGTGATTCATGTAATCATTTCAATACATTACAATATTTAATTAATCTTATTGTTTTATATGCATTATTGTAACATGCCCTGGGCGTTGCTGTGCAGGGGAGGGCGGGCTAGAAATAATATAAATAAATAAATAAGGTAATATAGGCAGAATGGCCGTTTATGGATTCCACATGCTTCTAAGTACTGGCCTATGCAGCTGGCTTTCTGGACAGACTTGGCAAAGCATACTTCCCTATTCAGCGCTGTCTTTCTCTCCAGTCAAAAGGGTTTTCAGGTTGCTGGTGGCTGTGTTTGAGTTGCCATGGAATTTGAACCCATCTGGGGGCAGCCTTTGGGCTGGTGTCAGTTGCAGCTTTCCTGCAGCACGGGTGACTCCAGTGGCGGCAAGGGAAGAGTACAAACACAGCTCTGGATTGTTTTTTGCAGCTCAGTTGTGTGTTCCCTCTGGAAGAGTGTGGGATGAATGTCACAATATTCCAGTCTATCTCAATTTGTCAAGTGTGTTGTGAGGGCATTGTTGGTTAGTACAATTATGACTGGTGGGTGGCAACAGAATCACTAGGAGCTCTGGTGGAAATGCCGGTTAGTATTGCTCTTAACTTCTATTGCACATATTCCATTAGTTTAGCATACCAGTATTGTAGCAATTGCTTGGTGTGGCTTGTCTGTTTAATATAACATAGCCTAAGGCATTGGTCGTTCTCTCAGTAGTTAATCTACAGAATAAAAGGGAAACTCTGGCCTGCCTGGGCTGGGAGTCCCATCCTCTGATTTACAAGTCCTTCTGTATAATCTCTGAAGATAGTTCCAGTTGGTCAGCTGTATTGGTATGAAGCAGTAGAATGAATGTCGAGTCCAGTGGCACCTTTAAGACCAACAAAAGTTTATTTAAGTGTTGCATGCACACTTTTTCAAATACATTGGGATGGAAGGTAAGAGTTCAAATTTATAGACAGAGGCTGAACAGCAAATTAACCTGGAACTTGATGAAGATGAACAAATTCAGAGTCCAGTGGCACCTTTAAGATCAACAAAGGTTTATTCAAGGTATGAGGCTTTGTGTGCATGCACACTTTTTCAAATACATTGGGATGGAAGGTAAGAGTTCAAATTTATAGACAGAGGCTGAACAGCAAATTAACCTGGAACTTGATGAAGATGAACAAATTCAGAGTCCAGTGGCACCTTTAAGATCAACAAAGGTTTATTCAAGGTATGAGGCTTTGTGTGCATGCACACTTTTTCAAATATTTCAAAAATATTAATGTATTTGAAAAAGTGTGCATGCACACGAAAGCTCATACCTTGAATAAACTTTTGTTGGTCTTACAGAT
>NW_015174288.1:815541-834384 GCF_001447785.1 Gekko japonicus
AGGAGTGCGGAGGCCAGACTCGCAAATGAGAAAAAGCAAACTCAGGGTTCGTGGGTCGCATTTTGGGCTGTGGAAGAGGAACTGGCTCTATTCCTGGAGTTCTCTCGAGTTCCTGTGCTTTTGGTTTTGCTTTTTGCCAATCCGCTTCCCAAGACTGCTCCAGGTGCTCCTGCCTGAGGGCTGCTGGGGCTTCCCGCAGTTCGGCCCCATTATATTCTATGGGCCATTGAAGTCAATGGCGAAAACATAGGGTATATTCTGGGAGCTGGAGGGGAGGGGGTTTGAGGGAGAGGCTCCAGAATCGCAGGGTAGCTGCTGGAGCCTCTCCCCAAGATACTCGCCATGTTTCAGGAACATTGAACCAGGGGGTCCAATTCTGCGGGCCCCCAAACAGGTTGCCCCATCCCCTCCATTGTTCTCTATGGTGGGAAAAAAGTCCCCCCCCCCACCATAGAGAACAATGGAGGGAATAGGCCGTCAGCGCCTATGGTGGAAGAGCCACACTCAAGGGGACAAAGAGCCGCATGTGGCTCTAGAGCCGCAGTTTGCCTACCACCGCCCTAGGTCATTCTACCAAAAGAGAGAGATTTGGAATTTTTAATTCTTGGTGGCAGCAGAAATCTACCAAGTTTATGTACACAGAGAGTGTTTTAAAGGTAAAACCGTCTCCCCAATAAGCAAGGATGCCACACCTTGATTCTGAGCATGAGCAACATATGCATTCATACGATCACACTGTGACTCTATCTCCAAAGTCATTTTTTGCATCAGATCTGAAGACTCATGAAGAAGTCCCAAATTAAAAAGGTGGAAAAGTCTCCTTAGCACTGATCAAGACGTAGAAGACATAGCTGGCAGAGCGATGCTGGCTACTGCTGAAACAGCTTTTGGGTTAAAATTTTCAAGAATGTTTAATGTCAAATTTTCTTGTAAAAGTTGTACAATTACTATAGATAGGCCCTAGTCACACGGGCTGGATAACGCGGGGGGGGGGCATGGCTATTTGTGGCACCACAATTTAACGCGCCAAAACGCGATCCCACGAGTTGGCGGCATGCCATGGTTCCTTTCCTCCACATCAATGAGGGGCTGAGGGAAAAGCGGTGCGCCAGCTCGATCACACCGACGCATTCCGGAGGCAGCCCGTGGCAAACCGGTTGCTACTACCTTCAACCAGGTATTTTTTAACTCCGCATTTTCGGCGGTATGCCATGGGTTGGCCATGGGTGTGCTCCACTTGCCAGATGTTGCGGTGTGATTGCGCCCAGAAAATCCGCCATTCTATCATGGCTCTCCCATGGCAAATTCGCTGTGTGAATGGGGCCATACTAGTAAATGAGGTGGTATAAAAGTATTGAATATACCAAGTTGATATGTATCATTGTTGCCTTAGAAGACATTGGCATAGCAAAATATACATTTTGAAATTCCAATGTCTGAAATTCACTGAATTTAAAATTTTTGTAAAATGTCCTCTCTGTGGCAGACCATAACATGATAATACTGCTGCAAGGTAATGTTCTTTGAAGATAATGTGTTTTATTTTACAAGCCTGAAGTAAAGGGCTTTGTTTTTTTTCTATACCTGGGAGGATGTGTTTGTTTTGGGAACACAATAGTCATTGTGTTGCTTTGGAGGGGGGAAAAGACTGCAAGTGCAAAGTCTTAGTTAATGAATGCTGTGACACATGGGCCAAGTTATATGTTTGCTTTTTTAAAGATTTGGGTCCTGGTTCCCCAGACCCAACTTGAGTTCTGTGGAACCACGCAGCAACTGCAGGGAATAGCTGTCCTGTCTTTATATATAACTAGGAATAAGGCCCGTTGTGGAAACAAAAACAACGAGTTCTAGAAAGAGGCTCTGAGCGGGTGCCCCGGTCCTGGGCACTCAGTGTCAATTTGCAGTGGCAATCTCAGCAGGGTGTAATGACACAATTTTCTTCAGAGGAACTGATCTCTGCTACCTGAAGAACAGTTGTAATGATCTCCAGCCCTCACCTGGAGATTGGCAACAATGATTCCCCATGAGGGAATGGATGGTTTGGAGGGTGGAGTCTATGGCATTTTACCAGTCTGAAGTCCCACCCCTAACCCAAGTTGAGTCTCAGACCCAACTCTTTAAAAAAGCAAGCGTCTAGTTTGTGTCCCAGAAGGGAAAACAAATCCATAAGGAAGTGGTGTCTAAACCTAGTGACTGCATAATATTCATCAAGCAAGGTATATATTTACAGTACAATCCCATGCAGAATAAACCGGTTTAGACTGGAATAACTGCACAGGATTGTAGTGCAAATCTTGAGGCTGTAACAGATACTCTAACAGTGCCATCCCAAGCAGAGTTATGCCCTTGTAAGTCCATTGACTTCAGTTCACTTAGAAGGATGTAACTCTGCTGAGGATTGCACTGGAAGAATAATTTCAGCTGATAGTGCAAGCACTTATTGCAGAGTAACTCAACATTGTGTAGTACTCTTCCTGTAAATTTTTGAATTATGTTTCTTTACATCCTTTTGTAGGGGCACCTGGTGGTTACATGTAAACTGACATTTTAGCTACCTGATTTTGACCTCCAAGTCAATGCAAGAAAGCCTATACAGTGGCTGCTTCCTACTATCTACAGAAAGCAAAATCCTGTCTTGGAAGCACCTTGAGTAATTTATCTTGCTATGTCTAGTCTTTCTGGAAAGTGCTCAGAATAGTTGTTACCCACAAGGCACCATGGCAAAACTGTCCAATGTATGTTGGGAATTCATATGCAGGCAAAATTAAACAAGCTTCCATGAAACAATGACCTAGTTTAAATAACACCTGATACCACTAAACAGACAATATTCATGTAGTGCAGGGTTGCATAACTCACAAGAAAGCTGAATGTAGGCCATGAGTCATGTATGCTAGCCAAGGGGAATAAATCTCTTTCTGCAAAAAGCAGTGCTCTTGAGACCCCGTCAGACCACAGTACATGGCCTGTGGGCTGTTTGGCTTGGTGGATCACAAATTGCCCAGTGCTGCAGTAATGTCATGGGATGTTCTGCTGCTGTTTGCTATGACATCATTTCAGTAGCTGGAAGCACCATGTCTTTTTTTTTTTACATCCCTAGTTTTTAAGAACCTAGACTTTGTTTTCACAGCAATAAAAACCATGAGACTAAAGAAAGTACCTGCTCTAAATAAAGTGCAAATGTTTATTCAGGTAGGTAACCTAGATGAAAGGGTATAACACCTTTAATTCAGTTAGAATGCAGAGACGGTGTCTTTGTCAAGCAGACACAATTAGATGTGAACTTGGAAAGCAAGAGTACTGAAACAAAACTTCAGTCTTTGCCCCTTTAGCCTCACAGAGTAATATGGCCAGATGGGTGACATCTTTCTTGTTATGATTCCACCTGGTGGAATTTGACTGTAACTACTGCTCATACCTTGAATAAACCTTTGTTGGTCTTAAAGGTGCCATTGGACTCCAAATTTGTTCTCCTGTTCTACTAAGACTCCTGGACTCTAGTTTACATCATGAAGAAGATGTGTTGGACAACCTCAAGAAACAGAGACATTAATGGGCAACATGACAGGATAAATATCACTCAAGCGAATCACTCATTAAGGGTATCTGAGTTCTCTTCAAGAGTAGATTGCATCCTTCCCCTACAAAAATCGAGAAAAGTACCATTAAAAGGAGCCTTAATTCTGGGTGGCATGGTGTGTGGCTGCCTCAGGTGACAGAGTTTTGATAGGTGGTTGTTTTTAAGGAATGATTAGTTGTACTTTAAACTTAGACCCTTTGGCTCTACAAGTGAACAAGTCTTTCATTTTCAAAGATTTTACCAATTTTCATAGGAAACTAAGGCTGTAGTCATATGCAGACTTCCTTGGGTATAATGAAATGGCTTCAGCTTCAAGGAAAACGTGCATGAGACAGGATGCACATGGTGTTTCTCAGAAAAGGATAAGAATATAAGGCTGCTTTTCTTTCTGGCTTTCTGTGTTTTATTCCTGTACATTAATGTTATCTAGCTATAGAAGTTGTGATTAAAATAACCATTTTTAAAAATTTAAATATTTTATTTAATCATTTAATATTACAACCTTTCAATAGAACAGAGTACAATCATTCAAGTGTACAGAACTGAAACATTGAACAGTATAATAAGGTTACAAACCATCAGTAAAATTGAGTGTGAACACAGTGAACTAGAAATACAAATGCAGGGCTGAGAGGTTTGTTGAACAACGCAGATTTACACCAGCAGTGGAACAGTGTGTTAGGCTAAGGAATAGATACAATCCATTCATTGTGAGCAGAGAGTTGGCTTTTACTTAAAACATAGCAATTGTTTAAGAGATCAGACCAACACTTGAGCATTAGAGGTTGTCATTTCTCTAGGAGACTGGATTGTCCTGAGGTATCTCTAAATTTATCCAGATTGTATGTAATTTTATCCAGGATGAATAAATCCCATAACTTCAGGTGCCATTCTTGCAGCGATGGAATTGATGCAGACTTCCAATGAGATGCGATAAGACATTTAGCCACAATTAACATTATCATAAATAGTTCTTGTTTTGCTTTGAACATTTTGCAATTTTCCAACAGACTGAGAGGAATTAATTCTGGGGATAGGGGAATCAAATGACCAGTAATTATATCTTTCATTAAAATCTGCCTCCATTCATGAGGACTGGAAGGTAGCTAATGTCACCCCATCTTTAAAAAGGGTTCCAGAGGAGATCCGGGAAATTACAGGCCAGTCAGTCAGACATCAGTATCAGGTAAGTTGGTGGAAACTGTTATTAAGGAGAAAATTAGTAGGCTCATTGATGAACAGAAACTATTGAGGAAGACTCAGCATGGGTTCTGTAAGGGAAGATCTTGTCTCACTAACCTGTTGGAGTGAAAAAACATGTGGACAAGGGGGACCCAATAGATGTTATTTACCTTGACTTCCAGAAAGCTTTTGATAGAGTTCCTCATCAAAGGTTCCTAAGTAAGCTCAATAGTAATGGGATACAAGGACAAGCTCTTGTGGATCAAAAACTGGCTAATCAATAGGAAACAGGGTGAGTATAAATGGGCAATTTTCTCAGTGGAGGGTGGTAAGCAGTGGGGTACCACAGGGCTCAGTACTGGGTCCAATGCTTCTTAACTTGTTCATTAATGATTTGGAGTTGGGAGTAAGCCATGAAGTGGCAAAATTTGTGGATGGCACGAAATTGTTCACAGTTTGTGAGGCACTCCAATGGGATCTGTCAAGGGTGGGCAAGTGGGCGTCAACGTGGCAAATGGGGTTCAATGTGGCCAAGTGCAAAGTGATGCATATTGGAGCCAAAAATCCTAAATAAAAATACACATTGATGGAGTCCGAACTGGCAGAGACTGACCAAGAGAGAGATCTTGGAGTCGTAGTAGATAACTCACTGAAAATGTCAAGACAGTGTGTGACTGCAATAAAAAAGGCCAACGCTATGCTAGGGATTATTAGGAAGGGAATTGAAAACAAATCAGCCAGTATCATAATGCCCCTGTATAAATCGATGGTGTGACCTCATTTGGAATACTGTGTACAGTTCTGGTCACCACACCTCAGAAAGTATATTATGGCATTAGAAAAAGTGTAGAAGAGGGCAACTAGAATGATAAAAGGGTTGGAACACTTTCCCTATGAAGAAAGGTTAAAGCACTTGGGGCTGTTTAGCTTGGAGAAACGACGGCTGAGGGGTGACATGATCGAGGTTTACAAGATTATGCATGGGATAGAGCAGGTCGGGAAAGAAGTACTTTTCTCCCTTTCTCATAATACAAGAATTTGTGGGCACTCAATGAAACTGCTGAGCAGTCAGGTTAGAACGGATAAAAGTAAGTACTTCTTCACCCAAAGAGTGATAAACACATGGAACTCACTGCCACAGGAGGTGGTGGTGGCTACAAGCATGGACAGCTTCAAGAGGGAATTGGATAAACATATGGAGCAGAGGTCCATCAGTGACTGTTAGCCACAAGGTATAGATAGGAACTCTCGGTCTGGGGCAAGTGATGCACTGTATTCTAGGTGCTGGGGGGGGGCAACAGTGGGAGGGCTTCTAGTGTCCTGGTCCCACTGGTGGACCTCCTGATGGAACCTGGTATTTTTGGCCACTATGTGACAGTGTTGGACTGGATGGGCCATTGGCCTGATCCAACATTGGCTTTTCTTGTTCTTTTCTTATGTTCTTACGTTCTTGTTTGGTTTTGAATTAGAGTCCAAAATTTTCGTATCAGTTTACAGGACCACCAACCATGGTAAAAAGTCTACCGCTCCCCACGTCTCCAGCAGGTTGGAGGCATCATGGGGTTTGAATGGGCTAGTTGTGCAGGGGTCATGAGGGAACCTTGAAATTTTGCAGTTGAATGTTCAAAGCTCTCGAGGTGGTCAGTGGGGAGTCCCAGATTTGGTTCCATTGATCTACAGTGATCTCTTTATTCAAGTCTGCATGCCAGGACAACTGATACTCTATCGGTCTAATGGAAATAACCATTCTGATGGAAGTACACTGCTGATCTCCCTTCTCTAAGGGTATCTGCAGCATGTATTGCAGAGTATTTTATTCTGTTTTTGCCCTGCTTCTCAACTGAGCAAAGGTTGTCTGACTGTGGCCCCTTCTCCCTCTGACCTCAGCAATTGTTGGAGGGGTCCTGGTGAGCTCTCAGCTCTAGGCAGGCTAGAGAGGAGCTCTCATCTGGTTCTGGATTCAGGGACTATGGAAAAATGACTAGCTACCTTTCTCTCTCTTGCCTCACCAATGGGAGTTGGTAGCTGGGAAGAGAGCTGTGTATGTTGAAAATCTATGGTTTTTGTTTTTCAAAAGCAATTCTAGTTCTCATGGTTACAGAGAAAAATCTGAAAGCATGTTAGTAGTTTAAACCAGTTTTAAGACTTGCTCCAATTCTAGGAACAAATAAGAAAATTATGTAAAATATGTCTTGAGCATATATGCAAACAGTAAAAGTACACTTTCATTGTCCCAGATTTTCAGCTCTAAGATATGAACTGATCTTCCCTTTATTAATCCAGAAGCAAAATCATTTTGTTTACTTAGAGATGAAGACAAACAAACTGTGTGGCAGAATTTCTAGCAACTTTTGTCAAATCACATGACAACTTTTGCAGTAGCAACCTTTAAATTGTTCCATGTTTTCCTGTGGAACGAGGTTTATTGTGGGATGAGGGTCTGGTGTTTATCTCTGGTTGTAAAAACAGTAAAGACAATAAATAAATAAAGTACACTTTTAGTTCCAATCACATATTTGCTATATGATTACAGGAGGTTCTTTTAGCTTTTTGCACTGAATTCCAGAGCTTCTGTATTTGAGGAATTCCACTTTTCATCTGTTATCAGGTTTTTCATTCATGTATTCATATGTGCTCCTGCCAACCTAGCAGTTCGAAAGCAAGAAATTGCAAGTAGATAAATAGGTACCACTTCGGTGGGAAGGTAACAGTGTTCCGTGCGCCTTGGTGTTTAGTCATGCCGGCCACATGACCACGGAAACGTCTTTGGACAGCGCTGGCTCTTTGGCTTTGAAATGGAGATGAGCACCGCAACCCTAGAGTCGGATTCGACTGGCTTTCGAGCAAGGGAACCTTTACTTTTTATTCATATGTGCAATGCATTGTCTGATGTAAATTATTCACATCACTCTTGTTCATTCCATCATGTATTTATTTCTTCCATAGTGGAATGACAGTATCAGCTTCCTTAATTTGTGGATCTGTTTTGGGTTTTAAAATGAGAAAGAGTTTGAGGGATCAATTGGCCAGATTTTCCAAATGCCTTGTAGGGAGAAAACACCTTGTCCTATTGCAGCCAGGCATCCCACACTGATTGGGGTGGGGATAACCCTTGCATGCAGTATGAATTGCTGAAATCTCAGCTTGTCGGCTCACAGCAGTTGCCTTCACATTCAGATTCTTCATCATTGTGCACTGTTTTGAGCAGAGATGCTTCTGTGCAGCAAATGCCCTGATGAAAATAGCCTGGAAGTCCATGTTCTTTTACCATAGAGCACAGCCCTCAACTCCTGCCACTGTGTAAGATGCTATTATTTCCATAACTTGTAATTTTTGACCTACAAAGAGAGAGAAAAGGCCCTAGGATGAGATGGGATAAGATATTATTTATAGGAACACATGAGAAACAGCATTAGGAACATTTTATGCCTGGCTTATTTTGGACAGCTGCCTCCTTACATAAGAACATAAGAACATAAGAGATGCCAATGTTGGATCAGGCCAAAGGCCCATCCAGTCCAACACTCTGTGTCACACAGTGGCCAGAAATACCAGTGCCATCAGGAGGTCCACCAGTGGGGCCAGGACATTAGAAGCCCTCCCACTGTTGACCCCCCCCCAAGCACCAAGATGACAGAGCATCACTTGCCCCAGAGTCCCTATCTATACCTTGTGGCTAATAGCCACTGATGGACCTCTGCTCCATATGCTTATCTAATTCCCTTTTGAAGCCGTCCTCCTTCCTGATGTGCACAATATCCTAACCACATTGAAGGATGCCATAGCACACACACACACACACACACACACACCCTCAGCTTAACACCATTCCTGACTTTAGCAGTGCTGCATACACTATCATTTTTGCATTTCAATGCCTGGCTGGCTGCCTGAATTCACAGGTTGAGAAATCTTTCTCAAGGGGGCAGCAGGTAACTCCAAAATGAGTCTCTGAGCATACACTTGATAAGGCTCAGTCACAACAGGAAGAACTGGGGTATTTATAAAAGGCAGTTGGTTGGAAAAGTGACCTTTCATTGAGGGCAGCAGGGGTATAAAGGAAAGAGGCAGGGTCAAAGTGCAGATATGTCTGCATGATTGCATCTGCTGGGTGGGATATCATAGCACTAGAAGGAAATCCAGAAGAGCTGTCATTTTTCACTGCTACTTGTTCCTTTCCCTCTTCAACCAGGATGGCACTGGATGACACGCAATGTTCCTTCTAAGGTATGCAGTCTTGTGCACACAAATTTTACACCGTGAGCCAAAAATGGTGCTAGCTTTAGAACTGTGAGCTGACCAACATTTTTTAAAAGGAAGTTTATTTCTGTTTACAAACAGTGCTGAATTTGGAACACTTCAGTTTTCTAGGCTTCTCCTCTAGACACACACAGATCAGTTTTAACAGAATTCTCTAAGACGTGTAGAACAAAAATTTCTAAAAGGGTGTCTGGAGATTCAAAAATTGAGTACAAATTGTGGGATTAATAGGTGATATTGATTGGGTTGATACAGGTAAATATTGCCTTTATGGAAATAGAATGTAGCAGTGATGGATCTGTGGCACTAGATGGAATATGGACGTAAAACTTCAACTCCTCAAGGGTGACCAAAAAAAACTTGATTTATTAAAGATACTGTTTAGTGACATGAGAGGTAATTAATTTAACAGTGCAAATTGTGAATAGAATTATACACTTTTAAACTTATTGAGTTCAACATCTCTTTGAGCTGCTTGCTTCAAGAGTACCAATAATCTAAGCTATTACAACTCTGGTCTTGTATATTGGCATAATTTGTCCACATGATCTACAGATTTTAGTATCATTCATGCATAGCAGCATCCCCACTCCAAGTTGCAGTAAAATAATTTAGAACTCAATGTAAAAAGAAGTCTTCTTCACTTTATCTTGAGCAATAGCAAAGTGTACCTTAGGAAAAACAACAACCATGATTTGCAGTGTGGCTTGCACATGTCCAGTATAAAACTATCAGTAATGAACTAGGAGCAGATGATCCAAAAATGATCTGAAAGGGCCTGAAGTCATAATGCTACTTTTTGCTACCCTGTGCCTTTGCAGCTGCAAAGGCCACCGAGGGAGAGAAAGGAGGGTGTGCATGGCCTCCCCCCCCCCAAATACACCCAGAAAAAAATAAAACTTTGTTGGTCTTAAAGACGCTACTGATTCAAACGTGTTGCCAAGGGGGAGAAAGGCAGGCATGTATGGACTCCCCACCACCTCCAACAAATGCACACACAGAGAGACAGAAGAAATAAGACTTTGTTGGTCTTAAAGGCACTACTAACTCAAAAGTGTTGCTGAAGGGGAGGAAGGAGGGCATGTACAGCCCCCCCTCCTTCCCTGGCTCTGCGCTGCTGGGCCCTGCAGCACACATGCACACATACACAACAGTGCTGGCTGCCCAGGGGGAGAAAGTGGAGAGGGCAACTCACCTCTGTTCTGTCCTTCTGCAGTGGGGCAGGGCAGCAGCAGGAGGGCAACAGTGCAGGCAGCCACAGCTCATGGGAGGCAAACCTCTTGGGTGGCGGGGACAGTGACTAATGAGCTCTGCACTGGGGCAGGGGTCAGTGCGCCAGCCCAGGCTAGCACACATTAGAGGGAACCTTGGATGACAGTTGTAGGGGGAATAGCCCCTTGCTAGTTATGTGACAGAAATGGGAATGTACATAACGGAGGGATGCCTCACATGTTGTATTTTGACTCTTTCTGCCATAATGAGGCAGGCAACTGTTACAGGTATTTGGCTCAAACCCCAAATGCTGTGAGAACTGCTGTAATCATACATGGCCTGGAATGAGGTAGAGTGCTTCTTGGATGACCTCTCCTGGCTCAGTCCAGATTCCTTAGAACTCTGAATTGAAGGGAGGGGCAGAAGGCTGCTTGCAGTTCAATTTTGAAAACATGCTATAAAAAGAGAACAGTGAGGGGAAAGGCTTTTAGCTAAAATTATTTCTTGAAGTAGGGGTGATCCAGCTTTTTAAATAACAACTCATTATTCACCCAAGAGTAACTTAAAAATCACCTGTATCATCAAGGAACAAAGTGGTTGCTGAGATGAAAATAAATGGGCCATGCTATGTCTTTGAAGTTCTGAAAGCGGCATGTCCCTGACTTATTGGCAATTTTGTAATAAATCTCAAGTAACTCATTACCTCAGAAGAAGCAGAAGCAGATTTTCTGTTACAATGAGCAGTTTTGTTTAATGTTCTTTACCTTGTTTACTCAGGACCTCCTAATCATAGCAAGCAATAATGTCTGTCCTGTTGAGAAGGTATTGAGGTGGGGGGTTGTGAAAAGAAGTATTTGCTAGAAATACATTTTAAAATCTAAAATAAAATTATAGTTCATCAAGCGTTTTATAAAAAATTTCTAAATCATTTGTGATTATAACAGAAAATGTTGTATGTGTAAAGACTAGAATTTCAAAAAGGAAACAGTTCATTTTTGCCACAAATGTGAAAGTAATAAATCCCAATTCTGCAAAAAAAAAAAAAAAAAAGACTGAACTGAGGTTTTCCACAAATTTTGAATTCTGATAATTTCACCTGAAGGAAATTTGACACATTATTATGATTGGATATTCCAGTGTTTTTAAAGATCAAACAGCAGCCATTCAAGGTCCTGATTCAGATCAGGGCTGTGGCATGTGGACCTCCCCCACCTCCCCACAGTTTTGCCAAACAATACCCCACCTCCAGGGTGTTACTACAACATTATGTTACAAGTGTTGTGTTTTTACATAGACCGCGCATACAGTCGGGTCCTCACACAGCCATGTGAACGGCTTAAGCTTTGCTCTCCAAGACAATAGCCAGTACGGATCCTGGAACACACCCAATCGGGCGGTCAGGATCCTAGAGTGACCTATAGAATGCCTGTGCACTGTAAATAATCCTATCGTGTGTGTGTGGGGGGGTTCACTATGGGAATATAAGCAGACCTCTGGTCCTGCTTTCCTTGTCTTGTTCTCCCAAGCTGAAATAAACTATGAACTGTTTCACTTATCAACACGTCTGGACTCAGTACATTATACTGGCGATGAAGGTGGGATCCCAATGAGTGAGCCTGAATCCTCCTCCCGCCAAGCACCGAGCACTGATCCATCAGAAGCTGCCGCGCCCCGCATCGCTCATGAGCAGCACCGCACTGCGCACCACTCCCCAGGACACCGCTCCTTGCTTTGCTCGAGAGTCATGGCTGCCACATCGGGACACCTTGAGGTCTTCAACCCCGCACAACCTGAGTTCTGGGAAGTGTGAGTGGAGCAGCTCACCAACTTCTTCGCCTACCAAGAGGTCACTGACACAGGCAAGAAACGGGCTCCACTCCTCAGCATGTGTGGAGTGGCCACCATTCGCCTGCCCAGGGCCTCCTTGCTCCAAAGAAGTTGGCTGAAACCCCGTATGATGACATCATCAAGACCCTCACTGGTTACTTCGTGCCAAAGTCGACCAAGATGGCCAAGTGCATAGATTTGCTATCGTGTACCCAAAAGCCGGGAGAAGCAGCCACCGTCTAGATGGCTGAGCTTCGCCAACTTGCAATCAAATGTGAGTTCCAGGACATAGAGGACATCATCCTCATGCAATTCATCTGTGGCGTCCAAGACCACAAGCTCCACTGCAAACTGATTGGGACGGCCAACCTAAAACTAGAGACGGCACTCCACGTGGCCACCGCATTCGACAGGTCTCACCAGGACCATCCGCTGCCATCTTCAGTCCACCTAGCAGCCTCTTCCACTGCCTCAGACCTCTCAGACGACGACGAGGTCCTGCAACTACAGCGTCCAGCCCATTGCAGCTCACGCAACCCTACGGCAACGGCTCCGCCAGCAACATCAACTGCCCAAGCGCCCATCAAATCATCACCCAAGCGAAATGTGCCAGCTGCGGGGAAGACCACAAGCGTTGGCCCTGCCGGTTCCATAGCACGATCTGCAGGACCTGTGGGAAAGCCGGCCATCTGGCACGAGTCTGTCGGTCCCAAGGAGCACAACAGCAGACATCGGCACACCAACAAGGAGCAACGGACCTCCATACTATGATCACCAACCAGGAGCATCAGGTACTGAATTTGCCCCGGGACGCCCTTGTAACGATTCCTTGTTTTAAGAGAGTGTGTGTCTCTTTAAATGTTTGGTTGCGGTGCAGTGAATCCAGAGTAGAGTGATTGAGAGAGACAAGTGTGCTGTGATTGGAGGATGAGAGAGTGTGGGAGGAGTTTTTAAAGTGGATCTGTGTGAGTGTCAGTCAGTTATGAAAGTTAAGTATGAAAGTCAGAGTTAGGAGAGACAGCTGAAAAAAAGCAGTTGAAGTTGTTCAGTGGAAATTCAGTCAGTGAGAGAGGTGAAAGAATCTGTGTGGGATCCGTGAAGGATCAGTATATGTGTATTTAAGTCAGCACATTATAACTGGCTATTGTGTAGTGGGTTTAACGCATGTTAGAACCTCTGCGGCCGAGGTGGTGGCCGCATGGTTCACTGGACACAACAAAAGACTAACGGCCGGCTGGCCAACTATGTACAGCCTGGGGACCACCCCCTTGGTCCAGTTGGTGGGTTTAAACCTCCCGCCAAAGTCCCATTGGTCCCCCAGTGGAGAGACCAGGAGCCTTGTCCCCATTGTTCTCCAGAGTCAATTGTTCTCCAAAGTCAATCGCTGGCCCCTGGTGGTGGTCAGCGTACACAACACTGGCATTCCTATTTTGTCTGTCTTGTCTTGTTTCTTCTCCAAGACAAATAACAGCATAGGAGGAGGTAAAGTCGCTTCCAGCTGGTCAAAACATGTGGGGTGCTCCTGAATTACTAGCTACCAACCTCTCACAATGTCAGTCACAAAGTTGTCCTATATTACAGTATACATTCACATTTTTGGAGCTGAGCTGTGCATGTATGTGAAATCAAAAATGAAAACAAAAAAGAACCTATCCAAATACTTTAAAACAGAAATAATTATAATTATGGACATTAATTCTGTATTTACATTTTGTGAGAACATTAATCTTTGATGTAGATTATAGACATTAAATCTAATTTAATAGGCCAGATTACATAGTTTTGAGGCTATTTGCCAATATCTCATTTTGACTGATTTTTTGAGTGTGTTGATTTTATTATTTTATTATTTATGTGATTTCCCTTTTGATTTTAAGATAGATGTTAGCACTTCTTTTCTTCTATGTTTGTTATGATACTTTCTTGTTTTTTTTAATGTAAAATGAAAATAAACGATGTTAGCACTTCTTGAAAGCACATACCATGTATCAATACATCTGTCTTTTATTAATTTATTTAGGTATTTAATGTTTTAATACCCCACTTTCAAGGCAGATCACATTGTATAGACAATGTAATCAGCCAGCATAAGATATCCAATAAACAATGTAATAGTACTAGGATTACAAAGTGGGGGGGGGAGAAATTTTTTTAACTAGGAGTTTCTCAGATATTGTGTCCAGACTACCTCAGCTTCAGTTTGTTTACTGGCCTTACTTGACCTTAGATCTGCATACTCTCAGTACATTTAACTGTAGGAATCAAACTGCTTTTGATTATTTCTATGTTAAAAGTCTTCACTCAAGTCCTCACTTAAGAAATGTTTGTGCAGTCAAAATCTCACCAAGAGGCTTATGTGCCCTTTTCTCAGCCTTTCTCCTTGCACATGCAGATTTGTGAGAATTGGGAGGGGAGGTATATGCACAACAGACAGTTTATTCTAGAATGTTCCAGAGACTGAATTCAAACCACATCCAGCTAACCAACACATAACATCATGTAGCTGCCCAAAGACCCTGTTGGATCAGCATCAGTTATAGGCAAGTATATTTTTATTTGTATATTTCTATGTAACTTTTTACCACTTTAGTGTCTATATGATATTGGTTCATGATGCCAACTGGGACAGGAAAGATCCCCCAAAAGGATCCTGGGTCATGAGTATAATCTGCAGTAGCCACCTTTTAGCTTGGCAAATGATGCCCACTCAATTAGTGGATCAAGGGCAAAGATTAGGGGGGAGATTTTGAGGATGGGATGGGATCCCCAAATTCCTTGTCCTCTTTTCCACAATATTCTTCAGGGGTCCCAGATGCACAGAAGCATATGACTCTGGAAATTAAGTAGAATAAAAAAGGAGAGCCTTACCCCTTCCCCCCAACCTGATGAAGACTGAGTGGGCTTCAGAAGGGATTGTTGTTGTTCAGTCGCACAGTCGAGCTCTTCGCGACCCCATGAACCAGATCACGCCAGAAGGGATGAAATGTTGTAAATAGCTGAATTGCAGTTAAAGGGGGGGGGGGGGGGGAGGGAAGGTTAGTCTGGTCAAGGCCCCGGCAGTTTAGAGAATCCAGGAGGGAGGGAGAGGTTTAGAGAGACAGATTGGGATCTTTGCATTGTTCTTCTCCGCTTTGTCTTTTTACCTATTATGATAACCTCTTCCAAAATATTAAGTACTTCATAATCATTATACAGAGGCAGCAACCCTCATTGGGTTGCCAGTGTTTTTGCTGAATTAGATTCTGTGCCCTCCACAGCAGCATAGTTTTTTAGGTGTGGCTTTTCCCAGTACAAATTTGAATGTTTGCAGAGACGTGAAAACGTGCACTACTGAATTGCTTCCAGCCATACAGTTATTAATCAGTACAAATGTGTCACAGAGCTAGAAGGGGCAGAGACAAAAATGTCAGAATGATTAAGAGGGCTAAGTGAGGAAATCACAGACCAAAACATTGCTCAGCATTGCTCATACTGTAACAGGCTGACTCAAGGCAAGTGTGAAGAAAACTGTTGTGTGGACACTGTTGCTGCTACAAATGCCTCTGTGAGCTCCACAGAGTGTTGTCTCTACAGAGTGTTGTCTCTATGTGGAAGGAACCCTTGGGATTACTGTTGTGGCCTCCAAAGATCACACATAATTTCACCAGAGGTCCCTTTTCCTCCATTATGGAAATAATAATGTGAGCCAGAATAGCCACCTGTTTATGTGAACATGAGAGGTTTTCTTCATCGTGTATTGGAGAGAAGGGTACCCTGCAGTTTTATTGTAGTGAGTTTGTGAACCAGGACCTAGAGTAAGAGTCTAGCAGCTTATGGACAGGTCGGGGAGAGGGAGGGAGGGAGGGAGGGAGGGAGGGAGGTGATCTGCTTCTGAAATATCAAATGAATCAGACTCCTGTCAAACTGCCCAATTTCTCAAACTAAAGTACAGGCTAAAATACAACAATAAAACACAGTAAAAACATGACAAAAATATAAAACCAACAGAGTCTAAACACATCTATAAAAGAAGCTTTAGAGAAGCAGTAATCAAGCAATTCTTAAAGAAGAATTAAATAAATAGGCAATGAACACAAAATCATCAGTCCAGCAAATACCTGTAAATTGGGGCAGGGAGAACTAAAACAATCACAAAATTAGCTAAAGGCCCTGGCAAATAGGAGCATTTTCACTTGGTGATGAAAACTTAGAAGGTTTGGTGGTTGGGGAGAGTGTTCTGTGAAGAAGGCCCTGCTTCTTGTAACAATCTATCTCAGGAAAAGGAGGAAGGCAGAAGAGGGTCTCCAAAGACTATCTCTCCCCAAAGGCAGCCAGGTATGTAGAGGAACAGGTGGTCCTTTAACAGTGCTTCCTTTTTTAGAAATCATAATCCTCCACATGGAGAAGATTAGGCTTTGTATATTCTCTAAACCAATAACTGGCCAATGGGGAGTATGAGTTAGCAAGACTAACTGGCCCTGAATTTGTCCCACCAACATTAGGCCAACAAAAATTACCAGTATTACTGTATGCAGATGATATGGTTCTAGTTTCTCTAACCAGGATTGGATTAAATAGGCTTTTGGATAATTTGGAGGACTACTGTACAGAAGAAAAGTTTACCATGAACTACTCAAAAACCAAAATAGTGGTCTTTTGAAAAAAGCCTAAAAGTATTCCTGGAGTATACAAGGTACTCCAATAGAACAGGGTAAAAATTATAAATATTTGGGTCTAATATTCAGCAAAGCCTTGAGCTGAAATGCTCACATTGCCTCTTTAAAATCTTTGGCAAATAAGATCATTGGTGTGGTATTGAGATTTTATTATAATGAGGGAGGGCTATTAATAGATCCAGCCCTTAAACTTTTTGTCAGCAAAGTAATCTCACATATGCTATATGGTATAGAAATCTGGGGGTTGAAAGAACAAATGCTTTCTAGCATGGAGGTAATTCAAAATCTTTTTATAGGATGTCTCTTGGTACTTCCAAAAGGGACACTAGCGGCTCTATTGAGGGTGGAACTTGGCCTCCCCTCAATTAGGGCTTGTGCTCATTTAGCTGTATTAAAATCATAGAAGAAATACCATTTGACACAAACTGAATCTCTTGGTAAACTTAGTTATTGTTTGTAATTAAGTACAAAGTCTGACATTGTTCATAACATTATTTTGCATTACACAATCCCAGACGATTTACTGAGATCTTTAGCGATCAACCACGATTTGAGGCAATGGGTGTTTAATGGAGATGCCATAATACATTATTCTTTAATCATTCAGTCAAAATTTGCTCACTGGTACAAAGACATAAAGAAAGATCATTCAAGAGCTGCATACCTGGTAAATATTACCACAAACAAACTTAGATCAGCATTCACAGCACTGCGATTTCAGATTATGCCAACAGAATTACTCCTGGGATGATACCTAAAAATACCCCAGAAACAGCGTATTTGTATCTGTAAAGCTTCCATGGAGGATCTTTTTCGTTATGTCATGGTGTGCCCATTGTACTGGGAACCGAGAAGTAAATTCTTGACTGCAATAATAGATCAATTGCAGAATGTTTCTGACATTGATAAATTAATATCTCTGTTGTCAGATGTAGACCCTATAGTTTTCAATAAGGTAGCACTCTTTGCCTTAGCAGCTAGTAAAATCAGGGCCAAGGTGGACCCCAAGAAGATAGAAAAATGAAACTGAGCAATGCAAATGGCAATGTAAAGGGCAATGCTTGAGGATGAGCAGGGGTTATTTCCTGCAGGACCGCACAGGAGTGGAGCTCCAGCAGTAAGGAGCCCAGGGGGCGGGCACATGCAACAAGCCCACCACTTGCTCCCAGCAGCCCTCAGTCAGGCCACAAGGAGCAAGAAGCAGCCAGGTAAGTTGCAGAGCCCCCCCGCCCGGCCCACCTTCAGGTACAAGCTCTCCCTCCTCTGTGAGGGCAGATCTGCGCATTCCCCCCCCAAAAATAGCTAGCAATCCAATACAGTCCAGTGGAGCTTGAGCGGTGGGTGTTGCCTTCTGACACACTTCCGGTGATGTCAGGGGGTGTGGCATATGCAAATAAGTTATGCTAATGAGTTATGCTAATAATCTCCTGCACCTCTTTTTCTACAAAATGACCCCTGAGGATGAGTATGTTTTTCTGGAGAAGGGTATTTATATTCAAGGTTTTAACTATTTTAAATATTGAAAGTGTAGTTTTTAGAGGCTGTCATACTTGAAATCTAACTCAAATTCCAGTACTGTAAGCTGTTCAATTTGTACATAGTTTTTCTTTTAAATTGTAATGGCTAATGGCCGTACAATAATTTTTTTATCTATCTGTCTGTCTGTCTCTGTCTGTAATGGATTGCAGCAGCCTTATTTGGTGTAGTGGTTAAGTGCATGGACTCTAATCTGAGAGAACGGGGTTTGATTCCCCACTCCTCCACTTGCAGCTGCTAGATGACCTTGGGCAAGCCATAGTTCTGTCAGAGCTGTTATCTCAAGGACAGTTCTGGAAAGAGCTCTCTCAGCCCCACCTACCTCACAGGGTGTGTGTTTTGGGGAGGGGAAGGGAAAGGAGTTTGTAAGCCACTCTGAGTGAAGGGTGGGGTATAAATCCAAACTCCTCCTACTCCTCCTACTCCTCTTCTTCTACTTCTACTTTTTCTTCATGGTAGCTTTTTGTAATGTATTGTGTGTGTGGCCACAAATTCTCTGTCTCAGTTTGAGTGAGTTGTTATACTGTTATAGAATCCCAAGAAATAAAGTAGCTACAAATAAAAGGTCCATAGCCCAGCTTTAGTGAACAC
>NW_015174288.1:834444-843540 GCF_001447785.1 Gekko japonicus
GCTAGGACTGGAAAGATGTCCCAGAAAACAGGGAACCTGTAGAGAGAGTGTCAGAGGCAAAGCTGTGGAAAGGACCCAGGTAATCATGGAGTGAGCCTGAGAGAAAAGTGAGTGAAGAAACAAAACTGGAGGAAAGGCTAAAGAATCAAGGAGATGAACAGGGATTACTAAATCTGGGTCCTGAGAAATCATAGGCCTTTCAAGCAGCATTGAAGGGAGGATGTTGTCAGCTGCTGTGGCTACCATTATTGTCATCTGGTAGTCCTACAAGGGCAAAGAAGCAGTGGATGATGGTGCTTGAAAGGGCTTGATTTTAAAATAATGATTTGAACTAATCACCTAATTTGTTGGGCTGCAGGATTCTAGTACGTTTGTAATGTATATACACCAAGAGGGTAACTTTAGATGCATGGAAGAATTTAATTGAGGATGTATTTGAGCTTGGGAAGGCAGAAGCTAGATGTACAGGCAGAGGACGGAAGGTGGCAAAAGAGGAACTTACAGGGCAGCAGACGTTAACCTTTTATGTTTGCTACCTAGTGGACCTGATTGGGTGGAAAGGTGGCATAAAAATGTTTTAAATAAAAAACAAACCCTCATCAGCTTCTGAGAGAAAGAGAGAGAGCCTGTGCTCAACTTTCTTCAGCCTTCACACTCACAGCAGTGTCTGTCTGCCCCTTGTTAAGCAAACATTTCAGATAAAACTTACAAATAATTGGTTACAGAAAACAAATCAGTTTGGGCCCCGGTCACACACAAGGAATTGGGCCAGGAGAGGGACGGATCGGATGCGCAACAAATGGGCGCGATCCCACGGCAACATCTGGGAAGCGTTGCCCGGCTGTCCCCGATCCGTCCCTCCCGCCCAAAACCCCGCACCAAAAAAGAACCACCTACCTGGGTGGTTCATCCGAAAGGGCCGTGGCAAGTGCGTTCGTGGGATCGCCGGTGCGTCCTTGCGCCGGCGCATCCCCGGCTCCTGGCCGAACTGCGCATGTGTGAGCATGCGCAGTTTGCCAGCCTCCCCTTCCCACCGTCGCTTTCTCCCCGGCATCTGATCGTGCCGGGGAGCGACGGCGCCGCGGCTCAGGGGATCCGTGGGATCCTGCCACGGCGTCTCAACTTTGGTGTGGCTCAGATTAGCCGCACTTCACCCATCGTTTTTCCTGCCGTGTGGCAGGGACCTTGATTTGTCAGTAATTACAGCATTTTCATCAGAACAGTAAGCTCATGAAAGACTGTCTGCGACACAACTGTCTTTCCCTCTGATTTGAACCACTTGAAAATCATAATCTTGCAAAGCTAGACTCCATCTTAAAAGTTTTTGGTTAGTGTTTTTAACTCTGTCGAACCAACACATAGGAGAATGCTCAGTTTGCAGTTGAAACCTTTGTCCCCATAAGTAAGGTCTCCATTTAGTTAAAGCCCAAACTATTCCAAGGCAGTATTTCTCAATGACAGATAGATTTTTCTCTCTTAGAAATAGTTTTTCACTTAAGAACACTATAGGATGTAAATCTGTATCTGGACCTTTCACTGGCATCGGTTTGGACAACATCTGGCTGGTTAGGGTCTGGAGCAACCATAATAGGAGACTGCAGCAGACTTTTCTTCAAGGTGTCAAAAGCAGTTTGACATAGTTCAGTCCAAACAACTTTAACAGGTTGCTTTTTCCTGCACAGGTCAGTAAGTGGTGTAGTGATGGTTGCAAAATGATTGAAAAAACATCTGTGGTTAGCTGACTGGGCCTAAGAAATTCTGAACCTCATGTTTAGTCTTAGGGACAGGCCAATTTAGAATGCTTCATACCTTAGCATCTAGAAGCTTAATAGCACCTCGACCTACACGATGGCCTAAGTACTGAACTTCTCCCAAACGAAATTGATATTTTTGTACTTTGATGGTGAGACTAGCAGATTGAATTCTGCTAAGAACTTGACTCAAGTGATTTACGTGGTCTGTCCACGTGTCACTAAAAATTGCTATGTCATCAATATACGCACGCAAGAATTCTGACAAGCTTTGTAGCAAGGTGTTAACCAATCTTTGAAAGGTCATTGGGGCATTACAAAGCCCAAATGGCATGGTCACAAACTGGAAAAGTCCAAGGTGCATCACAAAAGCAGCTTTAAGTGAGGATGATTAATCCATGCTCACTTGCCAATATCCTTTATTCAGATCTAAAAACGCTAATAAACTTTGCTCTGCCCATTTTTTCAATACACAGCAGAGGAAATTAATCAGCACAGTCATGGTATTCAGTCTTCTGTAGTCAACACAAAAACATATTTCTCCATTTTTCTTGGGCACTAGAATAACAGGATTACTCCATGGGGAAGTGCTTGGCTTAATAGATCCAGGTGGGCAGCTGTGTTGATCTGAAGCAGTAATACAAAATTAGAGTCCAGCGGCACCTTTAAGACCAACAAAGGTTTATTCAAGGCATGAGCTTTTGTGTGCAAGGCACACTTTTTCAAATAAATTGGAATGGTGTGTAAGGTTCAAACTTACAAACAGTGAAATTAACATGTAACATGATGATGTTTAAGATATGGAAAGTCCAAAATAACAAGCTAAGGTTATAAGGTCAACAGCTATGAAGCAATAAATATGTCCGAATAGCAGATAAATGTCCAAAGGTGTCTTTTCTTTTCTTTCTTTTTTAATTTAACTTTTTTATTGAAGAAACAAAGATTTGACATGCTTGTTACCATTGCAAGATACATAGTTTTGTACTTTACAGTTGGTTTAGAGGGGGGGGAAGAGCTACAGCTTACTAGCAGAGTAGACGGATAACTTCAGCTTACAATTGTAACAGATCTAAAGGGTAAATGTTTTTCGGCACTTTACCATTGGTTGTCATGTACTCAAGAAATGGAAGCCAAATTGCTGGGAACTGAGCTTTTTGCCTAGCTTTTTCATTCAGAACATTTTTGTACACAATTAATTCCATCACATAGACTTGCCTAATCCTATCGTGCCAGAGTGAGATTGATGGAGATAAGTTATTTTTCCATTTGATGGCGATGCAGGATCTGGCCGCTGCCAGCAAAAAGTTGATTAATATTTTCTTTGTATTCAGCAAATTGCTGTTTTCCCAGAGTGATAACAACAGCAAATCTGGTTTGTTTGGAAGCCTGTTATTGTATTGGTGTGCTCAATTACCGCATTCCAAAATTGAGCTATTCTTGGGCATGCCCACCAACAGTGGATGAAAGATGCTATTGATCCACATCCTTTCCAACATAGAGGGCTTGTAGTGGGATATATATAGTGTAGCTTTTGAAGTGAAAGGTAGCACCTTGTCATGATCTTGAATGATTGCATTTTAGTAGTGATGGATTGAGACTACAGAGTTGATGACTTCCAAATAGACTGCCATTGTTGGGTCGATATGGTCATCTTGCAATCTTGTTCCCAACTATTCTGGTAGGAGAAAGGTCTTTCAAGGGTGATCTGCCCTAGTATATTATGTAGTATAGATATTATACCTTTCAAAGACAAGGCCTCTGATTTAATGAGGATCTCAAAATTGAGTGAGTGGTTTCCCCTCAAGGTTTTTGAATTTTGTTGAACTAAATAATTGCTGGAGTTGTATGTATTGGAACCAGGGTAATCTACAACCCGCCTTTTGATCTAACATAATTTTGTCTAGTAATTTTCCTTTGTGTGTGATATCCAATAGTCTTGTTAGTTTTGCTTCTCTCCATATTGAGAAAGTGTCTTTTCTGATTGTGGGAAGCAAACTGAGAATCTCCATTCTGTCCTCCCAGGCGTGAAGATGACTTAACAGCACTTTTTGAGGTGGATTCAGGGTCATGTCAGCAAAACGTCCCAATATTCCTGGCATTACATTCAGTATTCTAATATACTATTCTGAAAAAGAAAAACACTAAAATACAGAGGATTTGTAGTCCTTCAAGTTGAGAATACATATGTGAGGACTGAATGAGTTAGTATATGTAATGAGATTTTAAAAAAACCAATATCCCTGTTGAGTCCTGGGGAGGTTTTTGTTCCTTGGCTTAATGACACCCATGTCTAGCATGTTTTAAATTTCATTAGCAATGTCTGTCCCAAGCTGGCCACTTACCCGGTAAGGGTGGCTAGCAATATGCATAGCATTCTCAGTGTTAATGCTATGAGTAATCAAATGGGCTCTGATAGTCTGAATAGTAAACACATTTCTGAACATGTCTAAAACAGCATACAATTGAGCAGCTTGTTCTTCATCTAAAACAGGATCCAAAAGAATTTTTCAACCCCTCTGGGTTGCTGGCATTCTGAAAGCATATCTAAAGACTGTTCAGGGTGTCAGATTCCCTTTTCAAACCATACACTCCAGGCAAGTGCGCATAGTATTTTTAAAAAGAATTCACATGATAAACCTTGGGTTTAGAATGTTTTTCTGAGCAAGATACTAAATAATTCACAGCATTCAATTTCTTAACAATCACACCCAGGGGAGTGGCGTCGGGACACTGTAGAATGGACACATAAAGACGACGCTCCGCTTCTACCCCACCCGATTCCTCCCGCAAATGTTGTAAATGCACAAATAACAAAAAAAAAACCTGCAACAACTATTCATTTGAAGAAACAATTGGGACCTTATTGAGCTTGGAGGGGTGAGTGGCAAATTCTTTTAACAACTTTAAAATCAAACCCCGCTGCGCAGTCGGCCGAATTTCAAAATGGCCGCCGAAAATAAAAATAGAAAAAAAAGAGGCACAGGAAGACCCAGTAATGCTAAAAATGTTACAAACAACTTTAAAATCTTCCTTTCAATCGTTTGAGAACTCGGTTTTGGAAAAATTTACCTCAAAAATCGATAATGCCTTACAACCATTGACGGAGCAGATAAATCATTTAACACTGGCTCTAGAAACCACAAAAGCAATTGCAGAAACAGCCTGCTCTTTGGGATATACTATACAAGTGGAAAATCAAGAAATACGAAAAGAACAATCATATATGAAGGAGAGACTGTTGGCCCTAGAAACAGATTCGCGGAAATTGCATTTGAAATTAAGAGGATTTAAGGAAAACCCAGAAGAAGAATCAAACCTCTTAATCTCCATTCCATCTTGGATGGCTTCACTGATCCATAAAGATGACAATGTTCAGCTTTCAGTAATAAAAATATATAGGCTTGGAAATCCTAATAAGCCTAACAGAAGATACCCAAGATGTATTTTGATTGAACTAGCAGACTTAAGAGAAAAAATAGCCATTATGAAGTTGGCACGTGAACTTTGGTACCTAACATTCCATGATTTAAAAATCAGCGTCTTTCCAGATTTACCTGCTGAAGCCTTGAAAATAAGACAACAACTAAGATAAACTACATTGAAACTTTGAGAACACAAGATTCAATATCGCTGGTCATCTCCAGGTCAGATTAGAGTCATACACCAAGGGAAACAGTACTTTGCTTCTGATAAAGACAGTGGACTGTACCTATTGAGATCCCTACAATTGGAAGAACCAATGGAAACGGCAAAACCATCTTTCAAGAGGAGAATACAGTTTGAACTTTACCCACAAAAAGCAACAAAAATCCCGGTCTTGAATTCGCCCAATGCAGGGGCCAACAACCTCAGAAGATAAAAAGTATTAGGTAAAAATGTCAAAAGCTCATGTTATTTGTTAAAACTATATTAGTAGTTATTGTTAAAAGCTTATTTCGGATGTATTATAAATAAGATAGATTTTTTTTGAAGCTAGGGTGGGGGAATGGAAGGAGGGTTAGTAAGGGTTGAAGCCTCAAAAAACATAAGAAGTTGAGGTGTAGGTAGGGCACTCTGAGACAAAGAGTGCGGCGAAAATAGTAAGTTTTACTCTAAAGTTTAGTTAGGTAGGTTAAAGGAAAACAGGGTACTGAGCCAATTTTGTACTAAAGGAGGTAGTGCAAGCTAGTTAAATTTTAAGTTCTGCCATGTTTATGTGTGTTTGTTAACATATTAAATTTTGTGATATTTAACAACTTATACATTTACAATGGCACAGTCTTTTAAAATTATGTCTTGGAATGTGCGAGGTTTGAATAATAATATAAAACAAAGACGTGTAACTTCTCAGATTTTGAAAAGCAAACCTGATTGTATTTTATTGCTGGAAACTCACCTGAAAAGCAAATCTCATCCAATTATTAAGTCAGCATGGTACAGACTGGAATTATCTTCTAGATTCTTTCATGGACAGGTCAAAACAAAAGAAACTACAAAAGAAAAATAGAAATACATCTTCTCAATTACAAGATATAATCAGATCACATGGGCTCTGTGATATTTGGAGAATAAAAAACACAAATGAAAGAAATTATACTTTTTATTCACCCAAGTTTGATGTTTATACACGTATTGATTATATTTTACTTTCACACTCATTAATTAATACAGTAGAACACGTCGATATCGGTATAAAGGTATGGTCAGATCATCACCCTACCCATTGTGTAATAAAATGGTCAGATAAAAGACAGACTACAAAAAAATGGGTTTTAAACAAATCTTTATTAATTAATCCTGAAATAAATGGCCAGATAACACAGATGATAAAAAATTTTTGGAAAGAAAATAATCCAGAAGAGACATCTCATCAAAATACAAGTTCCACCCCCCATTGCTTTGAAGTTTGGTAAACATCTAGATTGAGCAGTCTGGAAATGTATCAGTTCATGAACCACCATGAATAGCTTGAAAGTTCATGGAAAATCACTAGCCTCACCTTCCTCTCCTGATCAGAGAACAAAACCATAGCAGGGCTTTCAAATTATGCAGTAAGAGGATATTGTGATGGTCAGGTGGTTTTCAGGCAGTTTCCACTAAGCTGTAAAAATAACAGAGATCTAAAATACGCAGTAGAACTGGACAACACCCACTGGAATGCTTATAAAAAGGTAGCTATGTCATTCCCTTCTGTCTCTTTCTGGGAGCAAACAACTAGTTGCAGTCATTTTAAGAAAAGACAGAGAGAAACTGTGCCATCTGGCATAGCATCCAGTTCCTTATTCCTTTGCTCTGCAGCTGCATCCAGGAGATTTAATGAAGTTTTTATAAATCGAGATTTAATACTTTGTTTTAGAGATTAGCCTTATCCTTTTATTGGAGAAGACAGCAAGTTCCACAAGCCACTCAAAGCTGCACATTTAATCAGTCAAAGAAACAGAAAATTGTATGTTCTACCTTTTGACTTTTTTTCAGAAGGCTACCAATGACAAAACTCCCCACTGATTTCCTTCTTCCTTTTTCCATTTACTGATTTTGACTTATTTTTCTTTACTGTGTTCATCAATATCCTTCAATGCTAGACCAACCATTATACTATTAAAACTATGGAACAATGGCTTATGGTTATATAACTTATCTGAGAGCATCTCTGTGTCATGTGCATTCCCAAGTACCAGGATCCAATAAGCTTCGTCACTGCTTAGGATAAGGAGAGAAATAACCATCTCTCCAGTGTGTGGGTGTAGGGAATTTAACCAACTGTTAGCTTGCCCAAGAGGAAAGGCAGATAGACCTTATTCCTGATAATTGTTGCACATTTCAAATGCAAGATAAGCAATACAGATAAAGGTCTGTGAACAGTCATTTGGTACAGGCATAAGCTAGCATAATATATAGGTGAAGGGCTTTATAACATGGTTCAGCATAGCGCCTACACAGATTAATATCACATCAGTCTGCACATCCTGAAACTATTAAATAAAGCAAAAGGAATTACATGGGTGAGATGGGGGTGTTGGTTAAAATACAAATAGCTGTTAATGCAGGCAATTAAACACATTTAATTAAAATTAATATTAAACACACATATTAACACATTTCCAGAGTCAAGGCATGCAAACAGGTTGTTTACAATGCCATCAGCTTCTGTTTTGTGAGTGCTGATGTTCGTTCTGCTGACAGTTAAATTTCTACCTTTCTACCTTTCGGCCATTGGTGCCAGCACTGGAGGTTAGGAGTTTGGGAGTGCTCTTGGATACCTCCTTAACGATGGAGGCCCAGGTAGCAGCCACTGCTAAGTCAGCCTTCTACCATCTTCAGCTGATTAGGCAGCTTGTTCCCTTCCTTGAGTGCAACGACTTGGCAACAGTGATCCATGCAATGGTCACCTCGAGATTAGGCTACTGTAATGCTCTCTACATGAGGCTGCCCTTGTCCCAAATCCAGAAGCTGCAGCTGGTGCAAAATGCAGCAGCCAGGCTTTTGTTGAGTCTCCCCTTGTGGGAGCACATTCAGCCTGCGCTGAAAGTGCTGTACTGGCTACCTATAGCATACCAAATTTGCTTCAAGGTGATCGTTCTTACCTATAATGCCCAGGCCCGTAGCCTGCGTGGGGCCCGTGGGGCCCGGCCCCCCTGCCAGTTTTGCGGGCCCCCTTCCTCCCAATCCTCTGCTCCCCCCCCCATCGCCGCCGCCTCCGGCATCCCGCAGGCTGCTGAGGCATCTAGCGGAAGGGAAGGGGAAGTCGGAGCTGCGTCTGCCGCGCTCGCTCGCCTGCCTCCCCCCCCATCTCGCTTTATTTTGTTTTGACCGCAGGGTGCCTTCCTTGGAAGCCCGGCGGTCAAAACAAAATAAAGCGAGATGGGGGGGAGGCAGGCGAGCGAGCGCGGCAAACGTAGCTCCGCCTTCCCCTTCCCTTCCGCGAGATGCCTCAGCAGCCTGCGGGATGCCGGCGGCGGTGGCGATGGGTGGGGGGGAGCAGAGGATCGGGAGGAAGGGGGCCCGCAAAACTGGCGGGGGGCGCAGGCTATGGGCCTGGAGGGAAGGATAACTTTCAAATAAGAAGACGTTCTGGCTCAGTGGTAGAGCCTCTCTTTTATATGCAGAAAATCCCAGGTTCAATCCGCCGGCATCTCCAGTCAAAAGGACCAGGTAGAAGGTGAGGTGAAAGACCTCTGCCTGAGACCCTGGAGAGATCTTGAAGACTTGATTTTTCTATCATGAGAGGTAATGGGACTAAGATCAGTGTTCCCTCTAAGCTGAGTTAGTGTGAGCTAGCTCACAGTTTTTTAGCCTCTGGCTCACACATTTTTGTCTTAGCTCAGGAAGGATGGCTCCAGAGCAAACTAATTTATGCAGCAGCCAA
>NW_015174288.1:844831-845139 GCF_001447785.1 Gekko japonicus
CTCAGGAAGGAGGGCTCCAGAGCAAACTAATTTATGCTGTAGCCAAATCGCTCACTCACAACTTTAATGACAGTAGCTCACAAAGTAGAAGTTTTGCTCACAAAACTCCACAGCTTAGAGGGAACATTGTGGGCCCCCTGAGAAAAACATGGGCCCCCTGAGCAAAAAGTTGTTAGCTACGGGCCTGATAATGCCCTTTATGATTAGGGACAGGGGTCATTTCCTGCAGGAGCGCACAGGAGCGGAGCTCCAGGGGTAAAGAGCCCAGGGGGCGGGCACATGCAACGAGCCCTGCCCCCTTCTCTCCC
>NW_015174288.1:845266-851197 GCF_001447785.1 Gekko japonicus
TGTGTCCCCCCCACCCCCAGCTAGCAATCCAAAACAGTCCAGTGGCACCTTTAAGACCAAGTTTTATTCAGGTACAAGCTCTCCCTCCTCTGCTAGGGCAGATCTGCATGTTCATCCCCCCCCCCAATAGCTAGCAATCCAAAACGGTCCAGTGGAGCCTGAGTGGTGGGTGTTGCCATGTGTAAGGGCAGATCTGTGTCCCCCCCACCCCCAGCTAGCAATCCAAAACAGTCCAGTGGCACCTTTAAGACCAAGTTTTATTCAGGTACAAGCTCTCCCTCCTCTGCTAGGGCAGATCTGCATGTTCATCCCCCCCCCCAATAGCTAGCAATCCAAAACGGTCCAGTGGAGCCTGAGTGGTGGGTGTTGCCTTCTGACACACTTCCGGTGATGTCAGGGTGTGTGGCATATGCAAATACGTTATGCTAATGAGTTATGCTAATGAGCTCCTGCACCTCTTTTTCTACAAAATGACCCCCGGTCAGGGGGCTGCATACCTGAGGGACTGCCTTTGCACATATGTTCCTCAGAGAGCACTACATTCAGGATCACAAAATCTCTTGGCTCTCCGTGGTCCAGAAGATGCCAGACTGACTATGACCAGAGCCAGGGCTTTCTCTGTGGTGGCTCCATGCTGGTGGAATGAGCTCCCGGCAGATACTAGGGCCCTGTGGGACCATTTACAGTTCCACAGGGCCTGCAAGATGGAGCTCTTCAACCAGGCATTCAATTGAGGAGCCACACTTAAGAGTTAAGAATAGGTTTAAGACTCTATGCCCTGGAACCATCAGCAGCAGACTTTTCCTCGCCAGTATAAATTGGAATTTAGTATGGGACCGAGATAATAGTCCCAAAATTATTGCTAGGAGCTGTGGTGACTCAAGTGGTTAAGACGCTGAACTGCAGGCTGTGGAAGGTCGGTAGTTCAGCAGTTCGAAACCCAGGGTGCCGCATGATGGAGTGAGCTCCCGTCTCTAGTTCCAGCTCCTGCCAACCTAGCAGTTCGAAAGCAAGAAATTGCAAGTAGATAAATAGGTACCACTTCGGTGGGAAGAAAGGTAACAGCGTTCCGTGTGCCTTGGTGTTTAGTCATGCCGGCCACATGACCACGGAAACGTCTTCGGACAGCGCTGGCTCTTCGGCTTGGAAACGGAGATGAGCACCGCAACCCTAGAGTCGGATTCGACTGGCTTTCGAGCAAGGGAAACCTTTACCTTTACTCCTGCTATGATTGATCTGATACTTTGTTCAGCCATTGTTTTTGAAATACTGCACACTAGCACTTTTAAAATGTATTATAAATGTTCTGTTTTTATCTTTTTTTTAAAAAAATTTTTTTTATCTGTTTTAATATTTTATGTAAGCCAACTTGAGCCTGCTCCGGCGGGGAGGGTGGGGTATAAATCAGATGGATGGATGGATGGATGGATGGATGGATGGATGGATGGATGGATAGATGGATAGATAGATGGATAGATAGATAGATAGATAGATAGATAGATAGATAGATAGATAGATCATCAGGTGCCAGAGTTTTCCCTGGTGTGGAGATGAGTGGTAGGAAGAGCTTCATCTGTTTCTTTACTAGATATGTAAGCTTGCTGACATTTTCTATGAGTTTCTGTGCCTTTAACAACTTGGGGGAGCCACACTTAGCTCCATGGTATTGAAAAGCTTCATCTATGGATTTCTGCACATCAGGTCAGTGTGGTTTAGTGGTTGGACTAGGGTCTGGAAGACCTATGTTGAAAGAAAGGTGGGATAAAAAAATATACTAAATTAATACATTTACTAGAACAGGAGCAGGCCAGACTATTGATCAGCTGGAAATCCTTTGCACACGAATATGAGCAAAACTAAATAAATAAATAAATAAATAAATAACCTTGTCTGCTGTTTAGTAAAAACTGTATATCATTTACAGCAGCAATTACTGTATCAGAAACATCTAAACCTTTCTAAATGATGAAGGAAAGAGCCACCAAGTTTCATTTTGCAGTTTTCCTTCTTTTCAACCAAATGACCACATTATTTAAGAATAGTCCCATTCCCTTGGGACTATAATTATTAAATTAATTTCTACTTGGCTGCAGTCCACAAACCCTTTCCTCTGGAATAGTTCAGTACGTCTTATATAGCCTATTCCTAACCAGGTTTCCCAAAAACCAACTTCCAGAGTTCAATAGGACTTGTTTCCTTATGAGCCTGCTGTGGCCATAGTGGGATTTCCAGGAGCTACACTGGAGAAAACAAATGTTGCAGTCTAATGTGTGCTTCACAAATATAAAATCATGACGTGTGATGACTCTACACAGATGTAGAATCACTCACTGTACCCATGTAAGAGAACACAACAATGTTGCTGGCTCTCCTACATCATATGGGATTTGGCGAACACTTTTTACAAGCTATCACCGCAATATATACACACCCATCCGCTCAAATACAAATGAATGGGGTAACCTCTAGTAGTTTCCGACTCCATAGGGGTACAAGACAAGGCTGCCCTTTATTGCCTGTTCTCTTTGCACTGGCTCTAGAACTTCCAGCTGCCACCATCCGTCATAACCACAATATCCAAGGTATCTCTGTAGGCTCCCATACTTACAAAATAAGTCTCTTTGCAGATTACATGCTTCTGTACCTATCTAATCTGGAAAGATCATTAATCCATCTACAGGAGTCTCTCTCAACTTTCAGCATAGTGTCAGGGTTAAAAATTAATCAGAATAAGTCATGCATTATGCTTATTCACCTCACACATGCTATGGAATCAAATATCCACCTTCGATACAATTACCACTCTATCTTATCTGGGAATTCAAATATTGAAACAACTATCTCAACTGTTGATTGTAAATCACCGTGCCAAGATTCGAGATATAAAAACAGACTTAAACTACCGCTATCTTTCATGGACAGACTACACCTCATCAAAGCATTTATCTTCCCAAAGCTGCTGTTTCTACTTTGCACACTCCCCATCAAAATACCTCCAAAAGATCTTACAACTTGGCAATCACTGCTGAACTCGTTTCTCTGGCAGCGCAAAAGACCAAGAATTAGCTTCCAAAAACTTAAAGGGCGTAATACACAAGGGGGCTTAAATTACCCAGATTTGACAACATACTACAAGCATAGTTCCCTCTAAGCTGAGTTGGTGTGAGCTAGCTCACAAATTTTTAGCCTCCGGCTCACACATTTTTGTCTTTGCTCAGGAAGGAGGGCTCCAAAGCAAACTGATTTATGCAGCAGCCAAATCGCTTGCTCACAACTTTAATGTCAGTAGCTCACAAAGTAGAATTTTTGCTCACAAGACTCCACAGCTTAGAGGGAACATTGACTACAAGACATCGCTGTTGACTCACATAATCAAAATGCTATGTGTAGAAACCCAACCTGATTGGGTTAAAGTGTTCAGCCCTCTCCTTGACCCCTTAACGATCCAAAAAGCCATATGGGCAGATCCTCAAGTCCAACCAAACTCAACCAAGAATAACCAGTTCCTCAGGGCTATCTTGAAAAACTGGGATCAATACAAATCAATACTAATATCAAAATGCTCTCACTTTTCATCCTTCCGTATTCAATCTTGGTTCCCTCCGGGGAATGATACGCACTTAGCCAATATATGGAGATGTGCTAAAGTAGTGCATCTTATAGACATTATGTCTTGTGATGGTTTGTTCCCAAAACTTGTCCTGGAACAAAAAATAGATAATAACATTTCATGGTACCTTTACTTTCAACTGAATCACTTGCTAAAGAGTCTTAACATACTAGATATCTGGAGAATACCTCTCACTCCCTTCGAAAAACTTTTAGAATCTGATGGACATGGCTCCAAGGGCTTAATCGCCTCAATTTATGATACTTTGATTCCCATAGAAGGAAGGAAGCCATTAATCTTCCAATGACATTGGCAAAAGGATTGTGAAACTACCATTACTGGAGATCAATGGTCCAATGTCTGGAAGTCCCGGCTGTCCTCACCCGTATTCTCAATCAAACTGCAATCGTACAAGATCATCACTTGCTGGTACCTCACTCCTGAACCGTTATCCAAAATGTCATCTTCACATTCACCCCTATGCTGGAAGAAATGTGGTGAAATAGGATCCTTCGCACACTGCTGGTGGCATTGTGAACTCATAAAATAGTTTTGGAAAGAAATTCTCATGCAGATTCATCTAATTACTGGTTACGAGATCCTGCTAGATCCAGCTTTACTTTTTCTGGTCATCTGGAATGACTCCGACATTCTGAAAATACGACGAGATCCGGCACCAAGAATACAGAGCATCACTTGCCCCAGACCGAGAGTTCCTATCTATAAAGGTAAAGGTTCCCTTGCTCGAAAGCCAGTCGAATCCGACTCTAGGGTTGCGGTGCTCATCTCTGTTTCAACGCCGAAGAGCCAGCGCTGTCCGAAGACGTTTTCATGGTCATGTGGCCAGCATGACTAAACATCAAGGTGCACGGAACGCTGTTACCTTCCCACCGAAGTGGTACCTATTTATCTACTTGCAATTTCTTGCTTTCGAACTGCTAGGTTGGCAGGAGCTGGAACTAGAAATGGGAGCTCACTCCATCATGCGGCACACAAGTCTCGAACTACTGACCTTTCACAGCCTGCAGTTCAGCGTCTTAATCACTTGTTGCTAATAGCCACTGATGGACTTCTGCTCCATAGCGTCTCCTGCCAGAACTTCTCCTCTTCCGCTTTGTGATCTGTACAGCAACCCTGCAAGGTAGGCAGAAAGTCTGTGGTTGGTCCGAAATCACCCAGGCAGCTTTCATAGGGAGGCTCCTGCTGAACAGGCGCAAGCAGCCAGAGCTAGTGAAGTAATGCCAGTCAGGAGGCCCTGAGAGTGCTGGAAGGCCTAGGGTTGCCAACAAAGACAGAAAACAAAGACAAATTGATGCAAAGGAGGATGGAAAAGTCTCCATATCTCTGTTTTGCCTTAAATTGGTTTTCATGCCAGCAGAGTGAGAAAATGCCAGAGGCTCTAGGTGGGTGCCCCATGGTAAATGCACCAAATAATTCCCAAACATTTTCCAAAACATTACTCTGTCCACATTCATTTTCTACACTCATAGTATCCCCTGCCAGAACGCAACACATCCCCAGCACTTTGAATTAGCACTAGAGCTTTAAGAGCTCTCCAGCTGTCACCTGGAGATTGGCAACAGTGTTTTTTCAGGGGGGATGGCTTTTTTGGAGGGTGGGGTCTATGGCATTGTATCTGTCTGAGGTCCTCCTCTCCCTTCTCCTCAGACCCCACCTTCAGTGGGCTTCATCCCTAAAATATCCTGGAAGTTTCCAACCTGGAGTTGGCAACCCTGTGTCCTTTCCAGGCAACCATCAGCCTACCTTTATCTGCCTGTCTGTCTTCAGGTTTACATATCCTCCCCCCTCCCTGCAGCCTCTACCTAAGGGTAGTCTTTCCCTGCAATGGGAACCGAAGAAGAAGAAGAGATTGGATTTATACCTCGCCCTTCACTACCCAAAGGAGTCTCCGAGTGGCTTACAAACTCCTTTCCCTTCCCCTCCCCACAACACACACCCTGTGAGGTAGGTGGGGCTGAGAGAGCTCTGACAGAAACTGCTCTTTTTCAAGAACAGCTGTGCCAGAACTATGGCTTGCCCAAGGTCATCCAGCAGGTGCAAGTGGAGGAGTGGAGAATCAAACCCATTCTCCCAGGTTAGAGTCCGCGCACTTAACCACTACACCAAACTACCTCTACACCAAAGCAGCTGACATTATTCTCCTCTCCCCCATATGATCCACAAATCAACCCTGTGAGGTATGCTAGGTTGAAAGTCTGTGAATGGTCCATAATCCCCCAGGCAGCTTTTATAATATGAACCTGGGACCTGCACACCATTCTCTGAAGCGCTATCAGGTACATATCAGTGGCAGTAATACA
>NW_015174288.1:851389-867663 GCF_001447785.1 Gekko japonicus
TCGGGGGGGGGGGGGAGTTTGAGGTGCAGAATGGAGTGAGGTTCAATCAGCTTCCATATGCAAATGACCTTGAAATGCTGTTCCAATCAGAGAAGAGTGGCCTAGGCTGCAGTGGGTGGGAGAGAAGAGCGGACCCAGCACCCATCCAATGCCAACTGATTACTCTTGAGAGGCAGTTCATCTGCCAACAGGTGATGCGGTACTCTTCAAGGGCCAATGGGAGAGCCTCGAATTGTGAATAAATTAGTAAGCCTTTTATATATATATAAGATGTTAATATTTTTCTTTAAAAGTGATCCATCATATAGACTGTCAGATTTAGATGTAGAAAAACCAGATTATAATCCCAGGGTCAAATTAAAAATTAATTTAAGCAATTAAATTTACTTTTGAGTAAGCACCAATAAACAAGGCTATAATGGTTGCAATCCTAACCCTCTTCCTAGGAAATAAATCTAGTTGAACACTGTGGTCCTTTCTTCTTGCTTCCCTCCTTTTTATTCCTTTCCTCTGGCTTTGAACAGCTGCTAGAGACAGCAGTTAAGCAGGTGACGGGAGCAATCCTAAGAAGCTGTACTCTGAAGAAAGTCCAGTTTTATTAAATGGGACTTCCTGCGAAGTGCCCTGAGAATTGAAGCCAAAGTGCCATCAGGCTGCAGGTGTCCTTGATCAAAATCAGTGAGCCATTTACCTGAGGTTGCTCTGAGAACAAACAGAGATGAGGATATGTGTGTTTTGACTCATAGGATATGATGTGAAGGAAACCTGGATTAATACTCAGTGAATGTATTATCCAGGATTCCAGCCCATCACGTAGCTGTTGACTCAGCACAAGAAGCTTGCCGGGATTAAAAGGTGTCTTGATCCTAGGCATGGGTGCCAGTACCTCCATGGCTAAACTGTTGCTTAAAATGTCATTAGGAGTAACATATGAGTGGAAGAACAGTTAGGCCCTTAATCTGTTTGCAACAGAAACAAACTGGAGTCTTAAACACATTTTTCTTCCAGCCAAAGTTTTTTGTGGACTCACATTGGAGGCAGACTCTAGGCCATGGCAGTTTTGCGCTGGGATTTTAAAAAATAGTTTTAAGGTGGCACAAGACTATTCCCCACCCCATTCCCCCAAGTATTCCTATTGCATGAGAACTATTGTGATCACATCATGTTCTTACACTCAGGTGAAACACTTGGGGGGGGGGGCTTGGGGGGGTCAACAGTGGGAGGGCTTCTAATGTCCTGGCCCCACTGGTGGACCTCCTGATGGCACCTGGTATTTCTGGCCACTGTGTGATACAGAGTGTTGGACTGGATGGGCCTTTGGCCTGATCCAACATTGGCATCTCTTATGTTCTTATGTTCTTATGTTCTCTTAAACACTTCAGTCTGCTACCATGGACAGAGGAAAGTAGCAGGCATATCCAGGGTCTGTCAATGAGGCAACACTAGCAAGTGAGCATACAGCGAAACTATGTAAACTGGTCCTGGGATTCCTATTCCCAGCACAAATAAATTTTCACTGGCCTTGACACCTTCTTAACATAACTCTTGCTGCCCAGCCTGTCAGCCCGAGAAAGCCTAAGGCTAGGGCGTTCCAAAGGAAGAGGGTTCCTTTAAATACAAGCGGGGATTTAAGAGGGTTCAGCCCTTGGCACAGGGATGCAAAAATGTATCTTTGCCGAAATACCTGGTGCAATCCCCAAGATCGCTGACTAGGGAGTGCACCGCATTAATCTTAGTGGTACTTCTTCGTGCCTAGGACTGGGCGCTCTGTGACTCACGCATTTCTTAAAATGTGCTCCTCGGTCCCGGGAGTGAGCAAACCGCAAAACAAAAACAAACCCGCCACCCGGTGAGCTTTCTGAATGAAAACTTCGCTGCTGTTGTTCCTCAGGGATGCCGCCTGGTGTCGACGGAGAGCGGAGTGCTCGAGAGCCCCGGCCCGTGGCTGCCGCTAGTTAAAAGCCAGCAAGGGACACCAGCCGCTCTTGGATCCGGGTGCGGAGCGCTCGGGAGCTGCCGCCTCGCTCGCTCAATGAGGCTGCCGCGATGGAGGGCGGCTCGGGCCCGGGGGAAGGCGCTCCGCGCGGGGCCGCCGCCGAAGTTTTGCTCTCGGGGGTCTTCTCGCTGGCCCCGTCCCTGAAGGTCGACTATACCCTCAGTCTCAACAGCGACGCGGAGCTGCTGATGCGCCGGCGGGACTCGGCGCCGAGCAGCCCGGCCACCCGGCTGATGCTCTCGGACTGTATCGGCTGCTACGCTTCCCAGAGCCAGGTGGCCGCCTACTTCACCCTTTTCTGCTACCCGCTCAAGAAGGGCTGGTGGGACTCCGCGGAGTCCAGGCGCAGAGTGGCTCGGACTTTCCGCGTCCTGGTGTCCCCGGAAGCCGAAGAGAACCGAGCCGTCGCCGAGACCTGGGCTGGGAAGATCAGGGAGCTCTCCGCCCCCCGGATCCCGAGGCTGGAAGGTGAGCGAGCGCCCGGCGGCAGGGAAAGACGCCTCGGTCCGGGGCCGGTGGGGCGGTGGGGGCAGGCGGAAGGAGCCGGGCGCGCGGGGTGGGGTGGGCGGCGGCGGCATCTTTGGGTCCCGGCTTCCCTGAAGGCTCTTGGGCGAGTCGCTGCCGTGTTTACTGGAGAGTGAAGTCCGCTGGAGCCGCCTTCTGAGTCAACACGCGCCGGGTAGCGCTGACTGTCCTTCCTTGGCTGTAAAACGAGGCTGCGTGGCTCCGAGGAAGGACAAAACAGCACTTTTGAAATAGAACTTTGTGAAACGACCGCGAGCGACCTTTAACAGTAATGACGTTCTCCGTTTCCATAGCTTATTTTAGGGAGGGAGGGAAGAGAGGGACTCTCTTCCAGTCTGAGTTACAGGCTCCTTGCTGTGTTTCGACTGAGGGTGGGAGTATGAGATCCCTGCTTCTCCGTAGTGTGCGACAATAGTAATAACCTCTGTCTTCAGGAGGAGTAGACTGGATTGACTCCAGGGCTGCCTGCAGTCCAAGTCCGTCTTTTGTGCAGATTCAGTGAAGGATCTTGAACAAGTCACTATGCCAGTGGTCTGTGTGGATTAAATCTATTTATTTATTTTTATTTATTGTTTATTTATTTAGGCATTTTTACCCCGCCCTCCCCGCAAAGCGGGCTCAGGGCGGCTTACAAGGGGCAAGAGCCCAGACATAAAATCAAATGTAAAAAGTAAAAAAAAGAAGAAGCGCCAGTTGTTCTGACCTTTAAACTTCCAAGGATGGGTGAGGAGTGGCTGAGGGACACAGACCCCATGTATACATCTGTTTCCCCTGAAGATGGGGTAGGCCATCTCACCTGTTATTAAAGCTCCACATGGAAAGCTCTGCTGCCAAGGAATTATCTGCAGTCAGTCACATTCCGTCAGTCTAATCTTCCTCACAGGGTTGTTGTGAGGATAAAATGGAGGAGAGGACAATAATATATAAAAGGACAATAATATAAGTTTGGGATCGTCGTATGTTACATATGACAATCTTATACATGGGGTTGTTTTACTGACCAGCCATGAGCCACATGCATGAAAATCTTATGTGATGGCCTATGTGTAGGTTACCTGCTGGTTTCGGAGCCTAGCCTGGACTGTGCAGTTTGATGGATACTTACATGAAAGTAAACATTGCATTCAGTGGAGCTGATTTATAAGTAAAAATGCATAGATTTGGACTATTAAATATTTATGTGTGGGGATTTTGTAATGTGTGGCCTGTGCAGCATGTTGTTGTGCACATTTTTTTCTAAATAAATCCCACTGAATTGAATGAGACTCCAAAACAAATGTGCATAGAACTTCAGCGTTCACCCCATTAAACAAGGATTGTGAGCCACAAACTACCGAAGCGCATGTATTTCCAAAAAACAAAAGCCATATAATAACTTTTATCAAACTCAAGCACATAGTTTAGAGTGCTGGACTTGGATCTAGGAGACCCAGGTCTTGCATCGTGGGCCTGTCACACACTCTCTGCCTAACCTAATAATAGGGTTATTGTGAGGATGATGTAGAGGAGAGGAAAATGAGATAAACTGCTTTAGGTCCACTTTGGGGAGAAAAGCAAAGTATAATTTAAGTAAATAACACAGCACAGTGTTTTGCCTCTTTTCAGGATCTCAGAATGGGTTATTTAAATGAAAATACATATAGATTCAAATAATCAGATTATTAATTTTGGGCTTCTCAAAGATGTCTAGGATTTTTCTGAAATGGCACTTTATACATGCTGGAATGGAATAACTTGGGTTAACATGATTCAAAGATTCTAGATGTGACAAATGTACCTGTGACACCTGCTGGCTTAGTATACCATGAAGAACTCTCAGACTGCAACCCACAAAGCACTTTCTGAAGAACAGGGCATCCAGTTTTGGTATGGAACAAATGTCTGTGGATCACATTTGCTGTAGATGATGCAAAGAAAACACTTCCTTAAATAACAATCTGGTAAGTAATGTTTGGGGAGGTGGAATGGTATAGTATAGTCTGATCTTGAAAGCTAAGCAGGATCTGGTACTTGGATGAGAGACCATCAAGTCAAACCACCTCTGCATAGTTACTTGCCTTGAAAACCCTATGGGATCACCATAAGTCAGCTGCAACTGACACACACACAAACTTGCACAAGTAATGGAACAGCTTAAGGTCCATCCAATCTAGCATTTTCTTTCCAACAGCAGCAAGCCAGGTTTTAAAAAAACGTTTCAGTCTATTAATGGTATTTCTTACTTCTTTCTACATGAGCTTTGCTGCAATTCAAAACCAGCCTGACTCTGCAAATCATTGTAAGAAACAAACTGGTTATGCCATTTTGAATAGTTGTCAACATAGTTGTCAGTCAAGATCATGCAATCCTCTGCATTTGTAAGATGAGTGATAAAAAAATCTTCAGCTGTCTTGCTTTAAAGTTGTGTTCCTAGGCCTTGTGAAGAAAAGACAGTTGAGTCCAGAGCCCATGTTAAAACCCAAGATTAAAAAAGGAAGGAACACAGGAATTTTAATCATCCTAATAGAAAATATGAACCAACTAGATGTGTGTGTGTGTGTGCGTGCATGTGTGCTCACGTGCAAAGTTCCATCAAGTCACAGCCCAACTTGTGATGACTCATAGGGCTTTCAGAGGTGGTTTGCCATTGCCCGCTTCTGCATAGCAACTCTCAATTGGCGGTCTCCCAATACTGACCAGGGCTGACCTTGCTTAGTTTCTGAGATCTGACAAGATCAGGCTAGCCTGGGCTATCCAGGTCAAGGCAACCAGACAGATGCTGGTACACAAATCTCTCTTGTGTTTATGGCCTAACATATTTTTATCCCACCCTTTCTCCAAGGAGCTCACAGCAGCGTACACGTTATCCCCCTCCTCTATTTTGTCCTCACAACAACCCTCTGAGGTGTGTTAGGTTGAAAGAAAGTGACTGGCCCATGGGTGTAAAGGTAAAGGTTCCCTTGCTCAAAAGCCAGCCGAATCATACTCTAGGGTTGCGGTGCTCATCTCCGTTTCATAGCCGAAGAGCCAGCGCTGTTGGAAGACATTTCCGTGGTCATGTGGCCGGCATGACTAAACACCGAGGCGCGCGGAATGCTGTTACCTTCCCACCGAAGTGGTACCTATTTATCTACTTGCAATTTCTTGCTCTCGAATGGCTAGGTTGGCAGGAGCTGGAACTAGAGATGGGAGCTCACTCCGTCATGCGGCAACTCTGGTCTCAAACTGCTGAACTACCAACCTTCCACAGCCCGCAGTTCAGCGTCTTAACCACTTGAGCCACCACAGCTCCTGGCCCAAGGGTGTGCAGTGAGCTTAATGCCTGAGAGGGATTTGAATCAGGTTCTCCCCAGTCCTATCAAACATGCTAACCATTTCAGGACAGTGGGTCTAGACAACATAATTTTATGCTATTTGTATCTCTTGATTTAGTGTGAGAGGTGCAAAGCATTTCTCCAGGGAGCTGCATGAAAATGGCTTTGCGGATAGGAATAATGGCCAGAGCTTAGGAACTCTTGTGTTACTGGAGGATATTGCACAATAAACATTGGGAGAGTCACCTGTAATCTGCTTAAAGACAACTGGGTACACAGGTGCACAGGCTTGCCTTGTCAAACAGGTTTGGAGCTGGGAGGTGGCGTACCTGATCTTTTTTCCCCACATGCAAAAGCCACTACAGGTTCTGAGAGCTTCATATTGCCTGTTGAGACATCACAGCATTCTGTGGACTGTCACCCAGCCTAGCCACTCATCTCATGCTGCCACTGAGCGGGAGGGGTACTTCTGTTAAGAAAAGGCCAGCTGTGCATGGCAGGTTCTGCTCTTATTTCCAGTGTTCCATTCACTTGAGCTGCAATAAACCATTCCCACTCCCACTTCACACAAACACTAAGCACAGAGGGGATTTTCTTATATCTGATGGTTCCTGTTCCTCCCCAATTCTCTCATTGGGTGTTATCATCCATTTTTTTTTACTGTGGCCCACATGGGACCCAGATTAAACCAACAGGGGATGTGCCTCTAAGTAAGGCTTTTTGTTGATTCCCTCAGCTGACATGAGTACTTGTATGATGAGCAATCACTCCACATATTTGCATCGCTACTGTACATAACTATATTTCCATGTGACTGTGGTTATGCATAGTTCAAAATGGACCTTGTGTTAGGTGGAGTAAATATTGCTCATATGTAAAAAGTAGGAGATGTGGAATGGTGTAGCCCAGTCTTGTCAGAACTTGGAAACTAAGCAGGGTCAATATTTGGATGGAAGACCACCAAGGAAGACTCTGTAGAGGAAGACCATGACAAGCCACCTCTCCTTCTCACTTGCCTCGGAAGCCCCTTGCTGGGGTGGCTATAAGTCGGTTGCAACTTGATGGCACTTAGGTACATATTAAACTAGCCCAATTAGGTATTTATGTGATAAACATGAGAATGTTTTATTCCGATATCATGATGACTAAGGATGATTCCTTATCTCAAGGATATAAGAACAACGTGGGTGACTGGAGTGGGCTTTAAATGGTATTTCTGAGAGGGAATTAGAGTTCACAAGGGGGGACCCGCGATACTCGCGGGGGGTGGTGGAGGGAGGCAGAGGAGGAAGCAGCAGGAGGAGGTAAGTACCCCCCCATCCTGCTGGTTCCCCCCTGTCCTCCACCCCCAGCTCCTCTCCCCCCCCAGCTCCTCCGGCAGTTACAGAGCGTCTCCTGCGCACGCGCAGGAGACGCTCTTGCACTTTCGGGGGGATTTAAACACCCCCCCGAATTTTTTTTAAACTTTTTTTATTTTTGTGCACACGTGGGGACTGGGCCACGTGTGCACAAACCTCTCCCTCCCCCCCAGGTGCCCCCGAAGTGCAGATTTAGATATCCGCACTCCGGGGGCAACTTCAGCATTAGTATAAGGATTTTCTCATTGGCCTCACTGAGGCAGTGCACAACTTTCAGTCTCAAAAGGGACTCTGGGGCCAAACTAGATAAGAAATAAGGAAATCCGCAATTGGATCTCTCCACCATTAAAAAAAAGAGATATAAATGTAGTCATGGGGGATGGGGGGCAGTTCTTGATACTGACCAGTCAGCAGTATTCTCTGGTGGAAGGCAGGCCTGGCAACAAAACACTTCTTTCAGAGGAGGAGAGCTTTGGTTCAGTTGCTCACTCTGACTTCAGCCCCAAAGCAGTGTCCAGGGACTATGCTGCTGGAAGAGGGTGTGTGTATCCCTGCACCATTGTCTCAGTGCAAATATTCCCCTCCCCCAAAGTGCCCAACAATGATGGACATTGTTCCAGACATTTTCTTATATCTGGGGGATACTGGGATAGATAAATTAAAAAATTATGATTATAGAAAATTATAAGGTGAAAATGAAAGATAATTATAATTATGTGTTCATTTGCTTGCTTTGAGTTCTAGAAATACTACAGCTGGGGGGGGGGCGAGCAGGAGGCAGTATATCCCCTTCTCTTTTACTGTGGGGTAGCTGTCCATGCAGTGCAATGTAGATAAGGTGCAGCTTTTCAGACTCCTGCAATGCTGTGATATGACAAGATGCACCTCTCCTGGAATTGTTCCTCTGCACAGCTCTTTGGTAGGAGCTCTAATACTGGCAGGTTAGGATCTCAGCTTTCTTATGGTACAAATGTGTGCCTATGAAAAGCTAGTGTCATTGCTGAGCATGTTTAGCTGCAATGCTCTATGGTGGTTCCCAGCAAATATTTCCACAGAATGAGGGGGGTGATTTTTGCTGTTTCCCCCCCACACACACACACTGCAGATGTCTTACTCCCTGCTCATGCTGTTCCCAGGGCTCCCATGTCTTTCAGGAGTGGCATTGGGTGCACATTTTGGGCTGGAGTGGGAGAGGGAGGCAAGCATGGGCGTAGACTTTCCAATTTCTGGGGGGGGGCCTGGGACTGGGCCAGAGCATTGCTAAGTCATTAAAAGAACTGGGACCCAATGACATCATAGGGAGGAGCTAGTGACATCACAGGCCATGGTCACTATCTATGGAGGTGGACCCATGTGGGATTTAGGGATGGGCTCCCCAGAAATTTAGGGAGGCCTGGGAACCGCCCTAGCAATGTCCCTGGGCTGGGCTAACCCCAGGAACAGTTGCCTTCTTAGCACACTGCTTAGAAACTTAGAAAGCCCCCCACACACCCCACACTGGAATAAGAACATAATATCAGGCCATACCACATTGTAATAAAGCCCCTACAACTGTATACAGGAATACTGAGCTTCCCTACCATTTGCCACAAGTAGCCCACCACACAACCAGGATCAAGACTCCTAAGTGGACCAACAGACAGGCATACACTCGTTTGAGAAACTGAGTATTACATTACAACACCTCTGGAACATTACAGATCAGTAGAGGCAGCACTGCACAGTGGTCAGAGTTGCAGATTGATGTGGGGAGACCCAGGTTTGTATTCTCACTCTGCTGGCTGGGTGACCCTGGGCCAAATCTCCCCTTCTCTACCTAACCTACCCCACAGGGTTGTTGTGAGGATGAAATGGAGACTCATGGGCAGGGTCCCCAGCTTCCCTGGCAGGAACACTATGTTAAGAAATCTCTCACAATTATGCAGCCATAGCAGGCAGGAGGGAAGGAGGCGAATACCTCCAGCGCAAGAGACTTGTAGAGGAAGAGTCAAACTTTGGGGGACTCACCCATGCACCATAGGGCCAAGGCATCAGGAGGCAAGAAGCCTGGGCGAGCTGGCCTCCTCCATGCCTGCCAGAAGATGAGGTGCAGAGGCGAGTGTTGGGCAAGCAGAAGAGGCACTCAGCCAGCCGCACAAGCTGTGCAAAGAAACTCCCACCACCCCAAGCTTCAGGGCTGCCTCGTTAAAGGAGTGCGGAGGCCAGACTCGCAAATGAGAAAAGGCAAGCTCAGGGTTCGTGGATCGCATTTTGGGCTGTGGAAGAGAAACCGGCTCCATTCCTGGAGTTCTCTCGAGTTCCTGCGCTTTTGGTTTTGCTTTTTGCCAATCCGCCTCCCAAGACTGCTCCAGGTGCTCCGGCCTGAGGGCTGCTGGGGCTTCCTGCAGTTCAGCCCCATTATATCCTATGGGCCATTGAAGTCAATGGTGAAAACATAGGGCATATTCTGGGGGCTGGAGGGGAGGGGGTTTGAGGGAGAGGCTCCAAAATCACAGGGTAGCTGCTGGAGCCTCTCCCCAAGTTACCCGCCATGTTTCAGGAACATTGAACCAGGGGGTCCAATTCTACGGGCCCCCAAACAGGTTGCACCCATCCCCTCCATTGTTCTCTATGGTGGGGAAAAGAGGAGGAGTCCTCGGTGCCACGTAGTGACCTTACCTCACCATCCCATTGCACCTCTCAGGTTGCATGTAAAGGGAGGCGAGAGGTGTGATGTGCTAGTTCTCTCGTGCTTATGCACCAGCAGCAGATCTTTCCAAAAGCAGCAAGAAATATGGTGGTACTTTCGGCGTTTGTAAGCCAGCAGGTGGGACTCTGTGAGCCACCTGGTGATCCTGACCAGAGAGTTGTGTATATGTGTGTGTGTGGCTGATCAAAACATCAGCTAATGAATGTGAGTAGTAGGGATTCAATTGAGAGTCTATAGACTGAGAGAGCAGCATAGAAATGTTTTAAACAAACCCAAGTATCTGTGTTGCAAGAACAGCAAGTGTCACACTGCAGCACACTGGTATGAGCATGTGTGTACAATTAAGGTCTAACTGTAGGAAACTTTGGTCTCTCTCTTCTAGAAGCCCAATGTGTTGCGGATTCTCAGGGCTAGCTCTCTCCCTCTAGGTTAAAATGCAGATTTATTTCACCATGTGATGAATTATGTTGCCATCAGAGTCACTTCTCATCAACACTGCCAGTCATCCGTGAGTCTACCATGTGACAAAATTGCAAAATCATGTGGGTGCTTTCAGCAATGCATCTGGATTCTCAGTGCTGTGACTCAACATTTTTTTTTGAGCCACTATCACTAAGCACACAAGGGATGGAAGAAAAAGTACAGCTGGTTTTAGACAAGCTAATTGGAGGCCGAAAAGCACTGCTCCTGTACAATCTGTGTCCCACCCTGTTCCATTTTGCCTCCTGCCTAGGAGCCTGCAATTATCCTACTGCTTCTCCCTTTCTGAGAGACCTTCCGGCAGTGCACGGAAGGTAAATGCAGAGAGGGGATGCTATGAGAGAATGACACAATGAGCTGATTCAGTGCCCAGAATGTTGCTTTGTAAGCCAGTTCATGAAGTGTCAGATGTGGGGGGAAGGGGAGCCCAAAGCCAGAAGAGATTTTATTGCATTGCTAAGAGGGGAACAGAATAGAGAGGGTTTACACTCCACCATTTCTCTCTTATCAGCTTGCCACTCTGAACCCTCCAGAAAGCTTTCTGTCCCAATTTGTCTTATCCGTAGAAGCATGCGCTCTACTCCCCCCCCCCCATCCCCCAAGGCTTGTTCTTGGTCCTCTGATACAACTTGTCTGTGTTTAGTCTGCAGCACTTCTGGGTATTTCTCAAAAGCCAGTGAGTTGCTGTGCAAAAGCTAGTCATGTGAGCCAGCCCTTATCCGTTGCAATTGGTGGACAGCCACCTGAGAGAAGACATGATGACTTCCTATGTTAGAATTGGCCCATTGCCTAAAAGGCTGTTGGTCATTCCATCACACCAGGCTGCTATTTAAAAAACCCTCTCTTCCTTGTCTCCTTTGAACTCTGTAGAGCAGGCAAAAAATATCCAGACTCTGTTTGGAATTGAAATATACCATCCCTGATGACACCTAGGATGGCATTCCAAAGTGAAATCCGTCACTGTATCCTTGGTTACCTTGCTCATTTCTTTTCTCATCATGGAAAACATGTCTGTCTGAAAAGGTGTGTAAAGCGACATGGGTGTGGCTGAGCATATGTCCAGTTTCCTCCTGAAATATGTCTGGCTTGCTGGTTTTTCTCTCTTTGGAGAGAGAGTGACTAAAGCAGACTCAAGGAAAGAGCTGGCTTGCACAAGGGTTCCATGTATAAACATACTAATCGCCTACAGTAGCCCATTTATGTGTACAGTTAATACGCCACGGCCACACTAGTGTGCTAACATGCTAAGTCTGTATCTGAATTAGATAAGCATATGGAGCAGAGGTCCATCAGTGGCTATTAGCCACAAGGTATAGATGGGGGCTCTGGGGCAAGTGATGCTCTGTCTTCTTGGTGCTTGGGGGGGGGTCAACAGTGGGAGGGCTTCTAGGCGAGGATGTTAAGATGATTGGCAAGATATATGTTTTTCTCCTAAAACAAGAGATGCAAGATGAGGTAATGAAAATAACCATGAAGCCATGGGTAGAGAATGTGGGATGTGAGGTTGATGTGACGAAGTGGGAGAAGATATGGAACAATACAAGGTGGTTAAAAGCAGTAGCACTGAAAGAAAACATATATAAAGTGGTGCATCGGTGGTATACGACACCTGAAAGATTAGCTCGAATGTATGAGGGCCTGGACGCCAGATGTTGGAAATGTAAAACACAGTTGGGTTCATATTATCACGTCTGGTGGGCGTGTAAGGAGGTTAATAAATTTTGGAAGGAGGCCCAGGGTGTGCTATACCAGATAACCAAGAAACCAATCCCGTTAGATCCGGAAGTGTTCCTATTAAATATATACCCTGATAAATGGAAGAAAAAAGAAAAGTATTTAGTTCTGCATATATTAACAGCGGCGAGAATTTTGCTCGCAGAGGGTTGGAAGACTGACCAGGTACCAACTAAAGGGAAGTTGATAAGTAAAATAATCGATGTAGCTGAAATGGATAACTTAACACAAAAGATAAATGGGAATATGAATACTTCATTTCGAAATGTTTGGACACCAGTATATAGATGGTTGGAACAAGAGATGAACTAATCTGTAAGAGGAGGAGCTCTGTGTTTGTGGTGAGGGTGGTTAGTAGTGTGAATGTAACGTCTATCTTGTGGGCTAAACTGGTGGGGGGGTATGGAAGCTGTTATGTTGTTATGCTGTTATGTTGTTATGTATATGATGTGTGTTGAAAACAATAAAAAAGACTATTTAAAAAAAACAGTGGGAGGGCTTCTAATGTCCTGGCCCCACTGGTGGACCTCCTGATGGCACTGGTATTTCTGGCTACTGTGTGATACATAGTGTTGAACTGGATGGGCCTTTGGCCTGATCCAACATTGGCATCTCTTATGTTCTTATGAATGAGCCACATGGTCAGTGTGTTTGTACAGGGCACAGTGGAACACTTCTGAGGGTTTATCCATGGCTTCCATTGTACTAGGTTGAAACCTGTGATAGAGAATGAATGCTCACTATTGTGTGTCCCTGGGCATCAGAGTCTCCTGTCTCTATTCCTATGAAGATGAAAGATGCTCCATTTTTTGCTGTATACATATTTATATGCACTGGCATCTTATGTCAGAGCTATTTTCTATTTGTCAGATGCATCTTGAAGATCCCTAGATTTTATACGATGCATGGCATGTTGTGTTTGTTCTTGCATTGTTTAACTTTGGCTACACGATATTCTTCCAGCGGAATGAACAATGCAACAGGCATTTTCTGTCCATCATGAACAGGCTGATTCAAGATAGTCCAGTATAAGCACACAGAATCATTCACTGTGCATGTGTGTGCCATGGCAGACACTAAAGCAGCCTGACAAAATACAGTGTCATCAAAACTGTTCCAGGTGTACAGTTAAAATGTGTTCTGAGATCTGGTTGAAGAGGGAAGGGTAAACAAATTATGGTTATTTGCTGAAGCAGTAGCAAGCAATGCCACTGCTCATGCACTTAATTTTTCAATATCACTTAAATGTTGATGTGATTTGTGCCTGGAGGCCCTTAGGCAAAAAGTTTTTATTTGGGGGAGGGGAAACTGAGTACAGTGGTGGTGAACGCATCATTTTTTTCCCTAACAGCTATGATGTAGTGCAGAATCTCTACAAGGGATCATTTGCAGCCCAGCACAGAGCTGTCTCTTCTGCAGCATCTTGATGTTTCTCCTTCCCAGCCCTGCGATTCCATGGATGCATGGCCTCGTAATCCCACAGCTCCCCACTTTTGCTCCATCCTACCCTCTGCTTTTCTTGCAGCTTTGGTGTAGTGGTTTAAGTGCATGGACTCTAATCTGGGAAAACCAGGTTTGATTCCACACTTCTCCACTTGCAGCTGCTGGATGACCTTGGGCAAGCCATAGTTTTGTCAGAGCTGTTCTCTCAAGGACAGCTCTGGAAAGAGCTCTCTCAGCCCCACTTACCTCACAGGATTCTATTGTGGGGAGGGGGAGGGAACGGAGTTTGTAAGCCACTCTGAGACTCCGAGTGAAGGGCGGGGTATAAATCCAATCTCCTCCTCTTCCTCCTCCTCTTCTTCTTCTCTTGGTGATATCAGTCCCCATGCTCTCTTCTCTTTTCCCACAGTCCTATTTGTCCAGATGTATGGCTGAGCCTGTTTATGGCACTGACCAATTGTAGACATCCAGAGGAGGTTATTTCAAGACCTCGGGTTGGCTTGGGGATAGACTAGGGAGCCAGTCACTCAGGAAGACACAAGGCAAAGCATCCCGCTTTCTTTTTTCTTGCTTCCCTTTACCTTGCAGTTCAGCCAGACTCAGTTAAAAAGACAGCTCCTAAATGACAGTATCAACTGTTGCCGAGCTTAGCAAAAGACTCTCATTCACACACACACACACACACACACACACACACACACACACACTTCTTATCACTAGTTGTCACAGGCAGATGACAGTCTCCACCCAAACTTCCAGCCAGGCTAAAGTATAGCCTTGGGGTGCTTGCAGCCAGACACTCTGCCCCACTGCTTGGCTTTGTTCCTGGGAACACCCAGCTCCAGCCCAGCCTCCCCCCCCCCGCCCCCCCCCCCCCACTCATGAGGCTCTGGCTTGGCTCCCACCTCACTGGGAAGCAAAGGAGGGGGGGAAGAAAGCAAAAACAGAAAAGGCACAGCTGTTTGATGAGGGGGCAGAGCAAATTTGGGGTGGGGCATTGCCTGTTGTCAACTCTCCCCCCCCCCTCACGGCAATGGGCCTCTGGAAACTCTTAAGTGAAACTACTGACTGCAAAAGTGAGTGCTCATTAATGGCTTTCCCCCCATAATCTTCTCCCACAGAACTGCATCCCATATGGATCTGCCTCATAGCATGTGTCTTAGAATTGCTCTTCAGAGATTCAATGAGATGCCCTGGTTATTTATTCGTTGGGATGCAGGGACAGAAAAATAAACTAACATTACCAAGAGGCACCAAGCACACATTTGGCCTGGAGTTGATTGGGGTGTGTGAGTGTAAAATTATAGTCTAAAAGGTAGATGTTTGCAACATACAAAAATAATTTTTTTTCTGTCTTTACTGTAGTGAGGCAAACACGGCATCTGTGAGAACCTTACTTTCACTGAGTCTGAAATATCTTTGACAGCTTCTGACTTTTAAAGAATGTATTAGTGCTCCTCTTCATCAATGATGTCCAGAACTGTATTTTTAAAATGCCAATATGGGCTCTTAAAGACTGTATGGAGGTGCTTTTTATTTTCCAGGTTTGGGGACCTTCCTAACATTGCAACTTTTGTGTTTATCAGTTAGGGCTGTAATACACACACTGATTAAATGCAAGTACCTTTAGTGCTACTAAATCTACTTCCATTTGTACTATTAATTTCAGTTGAATTATGATCTAGATAGCCATTTTGAAGTGATTTGTAAATTGGACTGTTATTTCTCTGTTGAAGAGTCTCTAATGGGTTGTGATCTAGACATTTGGGAGAGACTGAGCTAGGCACTGGACTAAGGCCTGGCTCACACATGTGATCAGTGGCATGGCGGGTCCTGATAGCAAAACACACTTAAATGAGGATTGTCATGATAATCACCCTGCTGATTGTGTACGGGCAGCTGCCTTGCATGAATGGCTTGTCATTGGCAGCATGTTCAGAATGGCTGCATCCAAGCTGAATGCAGAGGTGAACAGGGTCTTTTTTTTAAAGGCATTTATTTTACGTTTCATAACTGGATCAGACAATATCAAGAAATAACACAAATAAATTATCATAAACTTTTTTAAAAGAAGGGAAAAGGAAATTATCTAGAGTGATTGACAATCAATTCCTGGAGCCTCCTGGCAGCTAGGAAATACCTAGCTACTTGAATAGTAATGAGGGTTCCCGTCAGATAAGGTAAAGGTAAAGGTTTCCCTTGCTCAAAAGGCAGTCGAATCCAACTCTAGGGGATGGTACTCATCTCTGTTTCCAAGCCAAAGAGTCAGCGCTGTCCGAAGACGTTTCCGTGGTCATGTGGCCAGCATGACTAAATGCCAAGGTGCACAGAATGCTGTTACCTTCCCACCAAAGTGGTACCTATTTATCTACTTGCAATTTCTTGCTTTCGAACTGCTAGGTTGGCAGGAGCTGGGGCCAGAGACAGGAGCTCACTCCGTCATGTGGCACACTTGGGTCTCGAACTGCTGAGCTATAGACCTTCCAGTCTGCAACTCAAGTGTCTTAATCTCTGAGCCACTGCAGCCCCTTTCCCGTCAGATAGAAGATAATAAAACTATCCGTGTCAGAATGGCCTTTAAACTTGTGTAAAAGAGGGCTAATTGAAGAGTTCCTCAACTCAGAGTAAAAATTACAATGAAGCAAAACATGAAATAAAAATTCAGGAGCTCTACCTATTCACAGGCAGAGTTTTTCCTGATGAGGAGCTCTCAAGAATCTGCCATACAGGACTGCTGAAGGCCGCCACTGCCCAAG
>NW_015174288.1:867821-884599 GCF_001447785.1 Gekko japonicus
GCCCTGAGCCCTACGGGGAAGGGCGGGGTATAAATCTAATAATAAATAAAATAAATAAATAAATAATAAATAAAACATTGAACCCTGCAAGTATAAAAGCTCCATGGATTTGCAGGGAGTTGAGGTGCATGAAATAAACCATAATCAGGCGCTATACCATACACCATACCATCAGGGGTCATTTCGTAGAAAAAGAGTTGCAGGAGCTCATTAGCATAACTCACTAGCATAACTTATTTGCATATGCCACACCCCCTGACATCACCATAACTGGTTTCTGCTTAGTGTGGGGGTGGGGAAGCTGCCATTGCAGGCAGCAAACCAACACAGGTAGCAGTACAGAGGCTCAGTGGTTTTTGTGTATATTGGGCATATTGATGGAGTGTACCCAAGCCCCAGGCTGAAGAGCCTTGTGAATGAACAAAGACAGGCATTACCTGTGTGCCCTTTTTTAAAATATCAGTATGATGCTTTGGATTGAGACTCGTTTGGACCTATATGAAGGTCAGTGTAAGGCTGCTTTTATTTTACAAGTGGGCAATGTTTAAAGGAGGCACACAAAAACCCAGTCAGAATTCTCAAGATGGGAAGCTGAATTAGTCCGTCTGTAGCAGCAGAAAAGTGCAAGAGTCCAGTAGCACCTTAAAGACTAACAAAATCTTGTGGCAGGGTATGAGCTTTCATGAGTCGCTGCTCAATATCTGAAGAAGTCAGCAGCGACTCACAAAAGTTTGTCCCGTGCTACAATTTCTTTTTTAGTCTTTAAGGTTTTACTGGAGTCAGAATTCTATTTGCCTAGAAATTCAAATGTTTTATGATCCGCATTAATTTCCAGATAATATTCCTTTTAATGCTGATGTGCTGTGAATCACTGTGACGTCTTTCACATATGCAAATACATATCAGAAGTCTGCACCTTGGTGTGTTCAGAGGGATAAGAATGGTATCGTGGTATCATTGTGAGCGTGGTGTTTGTTTGGCTTTTTTATGGCACAAAACGTAAACGTAGTCAGAGTTCTAATTCTAAAATACCATCAGAATAAATGGGAGACTGATTAAATCTGTGATATTTCAGTAGTGTAAGTGAAGTTTATCGCTGATGCCATATCACTGAAAGTAAGTTCGAGTTTATTTACAGACAATACCTTGCTCTCCACTGAGGCAATGTTGGCTAACCTCAGTAATGCATTCATGTGTACAAATATCACAGGTGGACCAGGCAGTTGCCTAGTCAGCAGTTCCCATTATCATGCAATCTGTAAACTACCATGTTATCGTTGCTATTGCTGTCTGCCTGGTTTACACATTAATATTATCTATGCATAAGAAAGGGGGATGCATAAGAAAGGGGGATGTGCAGGGGGAGGGGGAGGGTAAAATTGTGGGTGGGGTGTTCTCCCCCCCTTTTTTCCTGAAGAGTTTTCATAGTTTTTCTGGTGGAAAAATTTGAAACATTTGGAGAGCACTAAAAAAACCCCACTGTAGACATACATAGACATATACAACATTTTCATTATTTTTTTGTTTTTATGGCAATAATTTTGGCAACAATTAATATGTTTAATGATAATACATTGTTAAAGAGCTCAGTGGTGTCAGTGTTATAAAGTTTAGCTTATTATCCAAACATGCTGGCAGTCCTACATACTGGGAGTCTATGAGAGAGTTGCTGTCCAATTAATACAATTTCTTCTGTTTACTACAGAATTGGTTTCAGTTTTTCCTACCTCTCAGATGGCAAAAATGAAAGATCCACATGCTATGGTTGCATAGGGCATATCAGTTTCTCAAGTATTGGGTATACTTGCAATTTGTCTTATAGAAAATAAAGATATTTATAACTTTAAATTCCATAAATAAGTCTATACCAGTGTTCCCTCTATGAGCTAGCTCACAGTTTTTTAGCCTCCGGCTCACATATTTTTGTCTTAGCTCAGGAAGGATGGCTCCAGAGGAAACAAATGCATGCAGTAGGCAAATTGCTTGCTCACAACTTTAATGCCGGCAGCTCACAAGGTAGAACTTTGGCTCACAAGACTCCACAGCTTACAGGGAACATAAGTATTAATTATGCATTTAATGATGTTAAATCCGTAAAAGAAGTTTGGATTTCATAGGAAAGTAAGTGTTGCACGTACTTCAGTTTTCCCCCAAATTTCCTTTTTTTCCTCCCCCCCCCCAAAAAAAAAAATCTTTCCCATGCAGCTTCAAAATTTCTGGAAATTTTACAACTCTATCCATGTGAAAGCATATGTAGCAACAGGCATCATGGTTCATATGAAGGAAAAATGCCTTGAATGAATAGTTCCTCTGGAGTCTTCACATAACATGTAACACTAATAGGTTAATCAGTGAGGCTTCCAGAGATTAACCCAGGAAATGACTTTATACTGAGTCAGATTATTTTTCTGTCAACATCAGTACTGCCTACTCTGTCTGGCACCAGCTCTCCAGGGCCTCATGTTACCGGTCTTTCATATAAACTACTATCTGATCCTTTTTTTTAAAAAACTGGAAATATCAGGGTTTGAACATGGGACCTTCTACATGTGACCTTCTAAATGGGACCTTCCGGAGATGCTCTACTACTGAGCCACAGTCCCTCTCCGAAAGGACATGCATGCCCAGCCCATGCTCTGAGACAAGTGAAAATCGGATTATTTTCACCCAACACCCTCACTCTCAGCATGGTATGGGTGTCATGTAGACTGGGTTGCCTGCAACTAGTCACTGCCAGCTGGATGAGTTATCTGAAGTACATCACTCTGTTGCATTATGGCATTTAGAAATGTTGCTGTGTCTATTGTACCATAAAAGTTATAACAGTCTGTAAACTAATACCGTTTGACAATGCTGTGGGATAAGGCAAAGGCTATCATCAGGACCTAGCAAACCACCAGCATCTTCTCTGCAACCACATCTGAGTAACCAAAATAATAGGGGCGGGCAGCTTCTAGCAAGTCAGCAGATCTCCCCTTTCAAAGTAATGCTGAGTTTCAATTCCTTGTATCACACCATGCTGAATCACAGCTGTGTCACCACAGCAGAAACATCCTGCAAAAAGTATAACATGGTTCGTTCTCTAGACAAAGTGCTGTGTTTCAGAAATGAATGGACTCCAGCTGCCAAGGCAGTACACGATGTATCCCACCCACGAGTTGCAAGCATTTTTTGATCTGACCTTAATTTCCTAAATGCAGATCTGTATGCTTTTTTAAATAGAAAGGGGGTCTTGGAATGATACCGGGTATGATATGAATTTTGGGTGCCAGAATAAAGGAAATTGCTCAAGAATTCGGGGCTTTGAAGGTGATTATTCAGGCTCAGTTCAGATGCCATGTTCCAATTCACCAAATTATGGTTGGGAGGACTGGGAATATGCTATGGATTGTGGGCCTTTTTTTTTGCACATCAACTCTCTACTCTTTTTCTGCTTTCCTTTAACCATCATTTACCAGGATGCTCAAATTGGGTCACTATGGCTGACCTGTTTGCCTCCTCCAAGCCTTGGTTCCCAATAATGATTGGGAGGCAAGCACACATCATAGTTTGTTTGATTCACATGTTACAATAAATTATGACCATATTAACTAGTCACTCACTGGAGAAGACCCTGATGCTGGGAAAGATTGAAGGTCAAAGAAGACGGGGACGGCAAAGGATGAGATGGTTAGACAGTATCATAGATGCAATGAACATGAAATTGAGCAAACTTCAGAGGACGGCGGAAGACAGGAAGGCCTGGCGTGATCTGGTCCATGGGGTCACAAAGAGTCGGACTCGACTGTGCGACTGAATAACAACAACAATAGCAAACTAGGCAAAGGGGGAGACTTGGGAGCCAGCAGGCCTCTGTCTCTAGGCTGCTGAGTCAATTGGATCCCAGGCTAATGTTTAAAATTGCGCTGTCAGTGTCTCACATCAAAGTACATTTTCCCAGGGTTCTCTGAAGGAGGGAAAACTAAGCCTGTGGGTTGCAAGGCACTAAGTAATTTCAGGTGGTTGTTGCTCCCAGTGGCGGTATTACCAAGTGGGAGAAAAGTCAAGTCATAAAGTGCTACCTGATGCAGGATTTGGCACTCCGGTTTCTGTACTTGTGCCACTGTTGGCTATCGCTCCTGAACCGAAACTGCAAGTAGCAATTAGTGTGTGGGCTGGCATAGTCCCTGAGTGGGACATGGGTGTCAAGCATGCTGACTCTTACTGGGAAAAAGTGTCTCCATGGAATAATCATTGGGGATTCTTGTACAGAGAAAATATATTATTTCCTGTTTAAAGCCATTTAGTCCTCCCACAGATAGGGCTCTTTCTGCAAAAGGGTGGACGTATGAACCTCATATGATATGTAAAAGATGACATGCTGCATAATTATTAAGTTCCTAAGGGTGTAATTGCATAACAGAAGCTACTCGCTCATGGCTTTTGAAGAGTTTTCCTCCATTAGTATACGCTGCTCAGCTGAGCAAGGTCTAATGGGTCATATCACACCATGGCCGAACTCGTGACAATGATGGGCACAAATATAAGGCCTCTTATATTTATATAAGGCTGCTTATATGTGGGCTATGCTGTGGAGGGCCACCCAAGATGGACAGGCCACAGCAGAGAACTCAGACCAAGCGTGATCCCCCGGAGAAGGAAATGGCAACCCACTCCAGTATTTTTGCCAAGAAAACCCCATGGACAGTATCAAAAGGCTAAAAGATATGAAGCCGGAAGATGAGTCCCTCAGGTCAGAAGATGTCCAATATGCTACTGGGGAAGAGCAGAGGGCAAGTACAAGCAACCCCAGAAAGAGTGAAGCGGCTGGGCCAAAGCCAAAAGGACGCTCAGTTGTGGATGTGTCTGATGGTGAAAGGAAAGTCCGATGTTGCAAAGAACAAAACTGCATAGGAACCTGGAATGTAAGATCTATGAATCAAGGTAAGCTTGACGTAGTCAAAAATGAGATGGCAAGACTGAACATCGATATCTTAGGAATCAGTGAACTAAAGTGGACAGGAATGGGCGAATTTAACTCAGAAGACCATTATATCTACTACTGTGGCCAGGGATCTCGTAGAAAAAATGGTGTGGCCTTTATAGTCAACAAGAGAGTGCAGGGGTCAGTACTGGGATACAGTCTCAAAAATGTGGGATACAATCTCAAAAATGACAGAATGATTTCTGTCCGATTCCAAGGCAAACCATTCAACATCACAGTAATTCAAGTGTATGCCCCAACCACTGATGCAGAAGAGGCTGAAGTGGACCGGTTCTATGAAGACCTACAACACCTCCTAGAACTAACACCAAAAAATGATGTCCTCATCATCATAGGGGACTGGAATGCTAAAGTAGGAAGTCAAAAGGTAACTGGAATAACAGACAAGTTTGGCCTTGGAAAGCAAAATGAAGCAGGGCAAAGGTTAACAGAGTTTTGTCAAGAGAACACACTGGTCATAGCGAACACCCTTTTCCAACAACCTAAGAGGCGACTCTACACATGGACATCACCAGATGGGCAACACCGAAATCAGATTGACTATATAATTTGCAGTCAAAGATGGAGAAGCTCTATCCAGTCAGTAAAAACAAGACCTGGAGCTGACTGTGGTTCAGATCATGAGCTACTCATTGCAAAATTCAGACTTAAACTGAAGAAAATTGGGAAAACCACGAGGCCATTCAGGTTTGACCTAGATCGCATCCCTGATGAATATACAGTAGAGGTGAAGAATAGATTCAAGGGTCTGGATTTGATAGATAGAGTGCCTGAAGAACTATGGACAGAGGTTCGTGACATCGTACAGGAGGCAGCAATCACCACCATCCCAAAGAAAAAGAAATGTAAGAAAGCAAAGTGGCTTTCTGATGAGGCTTTACAAATAGCAGAGGAAAGAAGGAAAGCGAAAGGCAAAGGCGAAAAGGAAAGATTTACCCAACTGAACGCAGATTTCCAGAGAACAGCAAGGAGAGATAAGGAGGCCTTCCTGAATGAACAGTGCAAAGTAATAGAAGAAAACAATAGAATGGGAAGGACTAGAGATCTCTTCAAGAAAATTGGAGAAATCAAGGGAGCGTTCCATGCAAAGCTGGCCATGATAAAGGACAAAAACGGTAGGGACCTAACAGAAGCAGAAGAGATTAGGAAAAGATGGCAAGAATACACAGAAGAACTATACAAGAAAGACCTCGATGTCCTTGACAACCACGACGGTATAATCACTGACCTCGAGCCAGACATCCTGGAATGTGAAGTTAAATGGGCCTTAGAAAGCATTACTAACAACAAAGCTAGTGGAGGTGATGGTATTCCAGCTGAGCTATTCAAAGTCTTAGAAGAGGATGCTGTTAAAGTTCTGCACTCCATTTGCCAGCAAATTTGGATAACGCAACAGTGGCCACAGGATTGGAAAAGGTCAGTATACATTCCAATCCCAAAGAAGGGCAATGCCAAGGAATGTTCAAACTATCGCACAATTGCACTCATATCACACGCTAGCAAGGTCATGCTCAAGATCCTACAAGCTAGGCTTCAACAGTACGTGGATAGAGAACTACCAGAAGTACAAGCTGGGTTTCGAAGAGGTAGAGGAACTAGAGATCAAATTGCCAACATTCGCTGGATTATGGAGAAAGCAAGAGAGTACCAGAAAAATATCTACTTCTGCTTCATTGACTATGCTAAAGCTTTTGACTGTGTGGATCACAACAAACTATGGCAGGGCCTTAAAGAGATGGGAGTACCAGACCACCTCACATGTCTCTTGAGAAACCTGTATAAGGGCCAAGAAGCGACAGTTAGAACCGGATATGGAACAACTGATTGGTTCAGCATAGGAAAAGGAGTACGACAAGGATGTATATTGTCACCTTGCTTATTTAATATATATGCAGAGTACATCATGCGAAATGCTGGCCTGGATGAATCACAAGCGGGAATTAAGATTGCTGGGGAAAAGATCAACAACCTCAGATATGCAGACGATACCACTCTAATGGCAGAAAGTGAAGAGGACCTAAAGAGCCTCTTGCTCAGGGTAAAAGAGGAGAGCGCAAAAGTGGGCTTGAAGCTCAACATCAAAAAAACTAAGATCATGGCATCCGGCCCCATCACTCCTTGGCAAATAGAAGGGGAAGTCGTGGAAGTAGTGACAGACTTCACGTTCCTGGGATCCCAGATCACCGCAGACTGTGACAGCAGCCATGAAATTAAAAGACGCCTGCTCCTTGGGAGGAAAGCGATGGCAAACCTAAACAGCATGATAAAAGGTAGAGACATCACCCTGCCAACAAAAGTCCGCATGGTCAAAGCAATGGTATTCCCAGTAGTCATGTATTGCTGCGAGAGTTGGACTATAAGGGAGGCCGAGCGCCGAAGAATAGATTATTTTGAACTATGGTGCTGGAGAAGACTCTTGAGAGTCCCTTGGACTGCAAGAAGATCAAATCAGTCAATCCTAAAAGAAATCAACCCTGACTGTTCCCTGGAAGGCCAGATAATGAAACTGAAGCTCAAATACTTTGGCCACCAAATGAGAAGGGAGCACTCCCTGGAGAAGACCCTGATGCTGGGAAAGATTGAAGGTCAAAGAAGACGGGGACGGCAAAGGATGAGATGGTTAGACAGTGTCATCAATGCAACGAACATGAAATTGAGCAAACTTCAGAGGGCGGCGGAAGACAGGAAGGCCTGGCGGGAGCTGGTCCATGGGGTTGCGAAGAGTCGGACTCGACTGTGCGACTGAACAACAAAAAAACCCTCAATTTTTGATAATATCTGCTACAGGCATTCCATAGTTTGAAAGATATTACTAGCTAAAATTAGGACTACAAGGAAAGCTTTAATCTTAATTTGTCTTCTAAATCTGGGTGTATTTGTAATGTGTCTGGCTGCTCAGAATTTGCTTTTCTTCCTTCTTAGTGATGTAGAATCCTTATGGTTGGCTGGATGGCATTCACTGTTTTCTCTGTGCCACTGATCTGTTTCCCTAATAATGTGCTTCCCCCATCTTTTCTTCCCCCTCCCTTCCGCAAATGTAACTAAGCAAATATTTCTGACTGGGCCTGGAGCCAGCAAATTTCAACTTGATTTAGTTATCTGTTCAAACAAAACATTAGCTAGCCAAAGGGAAATCTTTCTGGAAGTTGCAAGAAAAGTAAGAACAAAGGGGACTTGGCAGTAAAGATGCTGGAACGTGTCAGAGTTCAGTCATAACAAGTGCCCTTACTGGCTCAGACCACCCATCTTTAGCCATCTTTAGTATCAAAGACAGTGTGTACAAATCAGACCATGCATTCTATGATACATCCATTGTTCTAAATAGCTTTCAGATACTAGTAGGCACACTTTGAGTTTGTATTTCCTGATCAGCTTAGCTGACTATTTCCCCTTCATTTGTCTTGGAAAGTAATCCTATACAGTTATACTCAGAAGTAAGTTCCTGTTGGCAGGGTTTAAGGCAAAGGAAGTAGAGCCCTGAGTGTTTAGAGAAAAAATAAGTAGGTTTATTATAGAAGAACAAACTGTTATAGAATGTACAGAGAGAAAGCCTAAACTAACCAGTCTAATGGCTGTAAAAGGAACAAAGGGCAACAGGAAGCTCTACAGAAGCAGGAAGTCTCTAGAAGAGCCAATCAGGAGACAGCAAGGACATAATTTGAAATTGTGGGCAGTCCCTAATCTAGCTATGCTTACTACCAGTCCTTCAGCTGTCCCCCGTAGGGTGATATTGAGATCTTCTTCATAATGCTGCACTATAGACTTCGTATATTCTAACACCCCTTCTCAAGGTCCATTGTGCTAGTCCATAAGATTCATTCTTTTTAGATTCTCAAATTTATAATGAGGAAGTGGTTTGGTAAGGACATCTGCAGTCATGTTCTCCGTGGAACAATATTTTAGTTCAACAACTCCATCTTTTAGAAAATCCACTTGTATTTCATCTTCCTTTCCAGAAGAGATTCTGCAAATATCCCCTTTTGATCCTTGATTGGAGATTTAATTTCTCCCTCTGCTGCCTTCCTTTTTTATGTTCCTTGTTTATGTCTTCTCATGTAGAGGGTTCAGTCTCAGTCTTTATTTTGGTCATGTAGGAAAGTCTCCTTGGTTGTATACCTTCGTTGGTTCTATTTTTAAAAAAAATATTTTACCATTTAAGGGGATACAACATGAAAAGGGACAAAGGGAAAGGTGAGAAGCATAGAATATTATTTGGTAAACTCATTTTAAGGACATTGCATAATATAAGAATATAAAACTTGAAGGAGTATCATAGCAAAGAATATAATAACAAATCAAAATATGATAAATAATCAATAATTCAGCATACTATATTTTCATATGTATTTCCATTATTTCCTTTTAAGCAAGAAACATAAGGAAAAAATAAGAAAACATTTTTATATGAGGTTAATACTATCATATAATAACTAGTAAATATGTAACTATAGCAGATTAATGAATATAACCACAATAATATAATTATACATTTTTGGGTATTAATCAATTTAGATTTCTTTATAACTCCTCTAATAGTTTTATCTAATCTATATGTAGTTTGTCTTTAGTAATTTTAAAAGGCTTTCCACTTATTCTCAAATTCTGTGATCATCATTTTCACCATAACAGTATATTCTTCCATTTTGTCTCTTCAGTTCTCAAGATTTGGGCACATTTCAGTCTTGGTTGCAAATACTAGTCGTGCCGCAGTTATCATATATCTGAAGAGTTCATACTCTGATCTATTTATATTAGATGGTAAAATTCCTAATAGCATAGTTTAAGGTTTCATGGGAAATTTTAAGTTCAAGATTTTCTGCATTTCAGTATGTATTTCTACCCAGAATTTGTTGGTCTTTTTGCAGGACCACCATATATGGTAAAAGGTACCATCCGTCTCTTTATATTTCCAGCACTTTCCTTTATAATTTTTATCCATCTTCTCAATATCTTTCAGAGTAATATACCAATGGTATATTGTACCAATTTTACCAAGATACCACTGGTATCTTGTACCAATTTTATCTGCGTGACTCGCTGTAAACTTTGTATCTTTCATCCATAAGCTTTCCCACTGCTGAAGTGAAACTTCAACAAAATTCTGCAACCATTTCACTATGCATGTCTTAACCTGTTCCATTTCTGTATCATATTGAAGTACAAGTTTATAAATGTGACCTAAAGGTGTTCATTTTTATTCATTATTATATTTTCAAATTCCGTCAAGTCCTTTAGTCTTTTTCTGCATGCATTCCTCCTATAAACACTGAGGTAAGTTGAAAATAAGTTAGCCATTGTATCTTTTTTTCCTTCTTCATTAATTGTCTGCCAGGATTTAACTTCGTCTTGAGAATTGATCATATCTTGATATATGATAACATCAGGTTTTTTCTTGTAGGTTTATCATAATATGCATCTATTGGAAACATTTTAGGTGAGATTGGCGGGCTAATTCTTGTTTCCATGGACTGCCAAATTTTCAATAGCCTGTCTATAATTACATGGCCCTTCATTGCCTTTTTTGATGTTTCCATGTTTGTTTTATGCAGCGCTAACTATGTAGTCCTTCAGTCAGATCTGCGGTTTTCAATTTCAACACTCTAACTCTTTCATTTGGATTTTTTAATCCAACTGGAGAGCCATACCAGGCTGGCTGCTTGATAATACAGTTTAAAATTAGGTACAGCGAGGCCTCCCCCCCCCATCTTGTAGCACATTAAATCTGACTCTTGGTTTCTTGCCATTCCAGATAAATAAGAACATAACATAAGAACATAAGAGACGCCAATGTTGGATCAGGCCAACGGCCCATCTAGTCCAGAAGGCACTGACTCCCCTACCCCAGTTCCTTGAAATCTCTTAGCCTCTGAGAAGTTGCCCACATGCTATCATGCAGCCATGAGACAAGTTTCTTTCAAAATGAAAGCAGAGATTCTCAAATAACTGGTTTCGGTTACATTCTGTAAACTTCCATGGAATGGCAGCATGAATACAGTCCTGTATAGAATTATCATGAGTGACCGCCTTTCTGTTGAGGCAAATGCCTCATCTGGCCATGGTTCTTGGAAACTATAGCCTGCCTCACAAGTGATCTTGAGTTTGGGGCATACACCATGGGATAGAGCTTTGGAAAATCTTGAACATTATCTCTGTGTAAGTTAGAGAGAAATCTCATGAAAAGGGTTTCATGGTATTTGTTGGTTTCTTCCCCAGTATGACATTTTAAAAAATAACTTCCAATTTAGCAAGTGACTTAAAGTGATTTTTTTTAATTCCCAAAGGAATGTATGTAACTACTTATATCAGTAGTTATAGTATTAAATGTTATTTGAACATTGAACACTATCAGATCCCTGCTCTCATCTCAGGAGTTTGTCTATTTCTTTATCATTTAAAATGTCTCTATAATGGCTTTTCACAGTTGTTCAAGGTGGCTTGCAATGTTGGTATGAATCAACTTCATCCAATAAAAGAATCTACACAAAATGAAAACTGTATAACTGAAACATGATTGCAAAGCAAATACAAAACCCACCCTCTGGCTAACAAAGACTTCTTGAAACAGATGGGTCTTACAAAACATTTAAAGGCCAGGCAGGAGGATCACTGACCACATTCTTGGGAGGGATCATTTCAAAAGAGTGGGGCAACCATTGAGAGATCCCTGCTCATTCTGTCTGATTCAGATGGGTAGCTCTGTGTTGGTCTGAAGCAATAGAAGAAAGTTTGAGTCCAGTGACACCTTTAAGACCAACAAAGTTTAGTTCTGGCTATGGTCTTAAAGGTGCCATTGGACTCAAACTTCATTCTGTTTGAGGTTACTTAGGAGAGCAGGCCTTTCAGCCATACCCTAAAATACCCACGCTCTGAAGATCTTTAAATACAAGAATCAGTACCTGATTGGCCTGGAAGCACACTTGGTGGAGAACCAATTTTATATCCTCCTGTCTGCCAAGAAGCAGGCAGCATCAGCTGAAAGTTACAAACCATCTTTAATGGAAGCCCCACATAGAGGGCATTACAGTAATCAATCCTAGAGATTACAAGGCATATGAGAGCCAAGAATGCTGGCAACCGAGGAATGCAGCCAGACCATCAACTACTGAAAGCTTTCCTGGCCATTTCTGCGACTTTCCCTGAGTCTGCTTCGGCAGGGAGGGTGGGGTATAAACTGAATAAACAAACAAACATTAGCAGTGGATTTGGGGAAATGCCCTGCCTGTGTACCTGGCCCAGCAGAGCAACCTGGCCCAACAGAGCAACATGCATCCCATTAACAGTAGGTAGGTGGCATACTCTTACAGCCTTTGGCCTCCCAGTGGGTGCCACTTCCATCTTGTCTGGGGTCAACTTAGGATTCAGTTTCCTCTTCAGACTCATCCATTTCACCACAGCGTCTAGGCCCCGATTCTGAACAGCAATAGCAGCTCCCTAAATCCAGAGCTGAGTGTCATTGGCATATTAGTGACATTCAACTTCTAATTCCAGAAAGGCTCTCCTAGTCACTTAATGAAGATATTTAATAATGTAGGTGAAAGAATAGGTGCATGTGGAACTCCAGGCTACATGTTCTGCCTCACTACAACAACAACAACAACAACAACAACAACAACAAAACCCAGGCCACTGCCAACCCCTGAATCTCAACCAGATGATCTAAATGGCACATTAAGAAGTCTGTAGCTAAGTGGTGAAAAATAATCACAGTCATGCACTCCTGGGTCTCTTTCCAGATGAGTATTTCTAGCTAAAGCTATCCTGGTTCTATAACCAGGTCAGAATAAAAAAGACCTAGGGAAGAATCAAATGGTTTCCTGCAGATATACTTTCTGTATATCAAGGGACACGTAGAGCATGTTTGGTTTCCTCCCTGCCTCTTACATAACAACAATGGTTTAGGTTTATAGAATGGCTTGGATTGTGCCACACCCAGGAATGAAGGAAATGACCTCAGTGCAAAGTTCTGACACAATCAGAGCAAATACAGGTGCATCCTAGTTACTCTGCCAATCCTTTCTTTCTCTCTGACCTTAGCTGTCATAGGGATGGCTTCGTGTTTTTAATTATCCACTGCTACTTGCAGCAAGATTCTTGTTCATTGAGACTAAATGGAAATCCTCAGGCCTTTAGCAGAAGGTGCATTCTCATTCTTTGTATATTCTGGGCAGAACACTTTGCTGCCATGTGGGTTTCTCACATTCCAGCACAATCTCCTCTCAAGAGCCCATGGCCTATCCCTTGCCAGCCTGTGCTATTTTTTCCTTATGTTATTCTTCCTAAATGTTCCTGAACTTTCCAGCTACATAAGCTATCTGTACTATATTGCTGTCAGCACCAACCTCCTTGACTTTCCCTCCCTATGAGTTGTGCCAGATAAACTTGTCCCAGCTTTATGAGCTATATCCTGGAGGCCTAAATTAATCCTCCCTAGCTCTTCAAAGCCTCCAAAGCTTATCTAATACTTCCGCAAGGGACACAGTAGAAAAGAATATATCTATTATTTCCTTGGAAGCACAAGGGTGTTTCACAACCTGAAGAATATGGGCTTGGGAAGGTTAATCCCAGAACCTGGGGTTAGGGTTGCCAAACCCCCCGGTTTGGCAGGGGTCCCCCGCTTTTTGGGGGGTTCTACCTGCCGCCGGTCAGCTGGTCAATGGGGAAGCCCCGCCCCCAAGCCCCAACACCCACAGCCACCCCTCTCCCTTCTCCCTGCACTTAAAGAGGCTCCCTTTAAGTGCAGGGAGCTGGCGTTTCCCATGCGCCCGATCTCCAAGTGGAGATCGGGACCGCGAAGCCTTCAAGCTCCCTGCACTTAAAAGGGCCCCTTTAAGTGCAGGGAGCTGGCGTTTACCTGCATGTCCACTGGGTGGGCGGCAGTGTTCCCTCTAAGCGGAGTTGGTGTGAGCTAGCTCACAGTTTTTTAGCTTCCGGCTCACGTATTTTTGCCTTAGCTCAGGAAAGATGGCTCCAGAGCAAGCTGATTTATGCAGTAGCCAAATTGCTCACTCACAACTTTAAGGCCAGGAGCTCCCAAAGTAGAATTTCTGCTCACGAGACTCCACAGCTTAGAGGGAACATTGGTGGGCGGGGGGGTGGACGTCCCCAACATGATATCATCATGTCGGGGATGCCCCGCCCCCTCCGGGAACGAATGCCCCCCAAAGTCCCCCACTGGGGGGCTAAAATGGACTTGGCAACCCTACCTGGGGTCATGCCATGACACGCTTGAGATTAACTGGAGATTGCAATGGAAGCTCATGCTAATATGGCTGAGGAAGGACCGGGGTTAAAAACATCATTTAGGTTTTGCCACAAACCCACATACCTCTCCCTCATTCTCTGGGAATGTCTTCAGCACTAAAGTCAGAGAGCCCAGAGGCCCAGGTTGCACCATGAGATATCTCATGGGATGTAATAGTATTAGCATAAAGCCAACAATCTCTGTTTTAATTTTTAATGACTGTTTCTATCACTCATTGTAAACGTCACTCTCTTAATACATTTTAATTACCTGTTTTAAACTGTGTGCTTTGATTAATTTAATATTGATGTTTTCATGACTTTTATTTATGTTCATTGATGTCTTTACAATATATCTGTATTTTATCTGCTGCTGTTGTCCATCTTGGGTCCTGACTGTGATAGGAGAAGTATATTCCTGGAGCGGTGCAAGCCTTTAATCTGAAGGTGGCTCCACTCATTCTTTATGGTTCAGCTATTTGGATTAAAGCTATCTCTGATAATTTCGATCAACCACCAACCCAATCCTTGACGAAAACATTGAATACTCCTGCTGCGTGTCAAATGGCATATTACAGGCAGAATTTGGACAAATATCCTTGGAAGCAAGAGCATGGCTATTTGCCTTCAAACTGAGATTAAAACAGCTCTGTGCTGAAGATTGTTTGTTAGTTTCTTTAAATCAGGATACCCACAAATCAACTTGGATGAAATCCATGGATGAGAAACTGATGAAAGTTGGAATGTCGATTGATTATATTTTTGAGATGAGCAAAGCCAAAGCATTTTCTCTGATCAAAAAGTGAGTCCTGGAAATTGACCATAGTAGTTTGATTCTGAGAGCCCGCCGAGTATGCTCACCCCTATTTTTTGGTCTTTCTTACCCAAAACCTTAACACACCCCCCCCATATGTGCTATTGTACCATTCTACATTATTGCAGAGCTTTTTTGTTTGCAAGACTGAACATTATACCTACAATGGTTTTGCAAAGTAGATTTTTGAATAGACCCTACACTGACAGAATTTGCCCTTGTGGCCTTAACAGAATTGATACATCCTTTCACACCCTGCTGGAATTCAGATTTTTTGAGATTATCAAGGATTACTATATTAAGCCTTTATTCAACCAATCATCCCCCTGTACTCTGGATAAGGATCCCAAGATCACTCTAGCAATTGCAAAAATTGTCTCAGTCCTTTTAGCCCTTGCATCTAAAAAATAAGAAATAAGTGTTTTCTGCTGCTCAAGATTCATGAATCAGTGAGCTTCAAAGGAAAGGAAAGGAAAGGAAAGGTGGGGTATACAAATGAAGGAAAGGAAAGGTGGGGTATATGAATGGGGGGTGCTTGAATTCTGATGGCCAGTACTGCTAAATGCTTTGAGGCCCTCTAGTAAGAAGGCAAGACATTCAGACATGCTATACCTTCCTGTTCCAATTAATTCCCTCTTAATTATTTCCCTCTTACCTGGCCTGCATAGTACTTTCTCTGCACCACCCTACTTACTAACAAAGCCCAAATTGTTCCAGTTCCAATGTCGGAGGCATTTTTTTTTCCAATCAGGAAAAATACCAAAGTAGATATGCCTCTCAGGTTTATTTTACAAATTTAATCCCTTTGGCACAACTCTTTCTTTTTTTCTAACATTGGTGTCAGGTTGGAAGGCAGTAAAAGAAGCACCGATTTCTTCAGGCTGTGATCCGTATTTCAAAATGGGAAGGATTTTTCCAAAGGTAATGTGAGGATGGAAAAGATTTCATTTCCTTGCATGGCCATCAAACACTTATTTGCAAATGTTCAAAGCCACGAGTATCAGCCTTCCATTTTTTTAATCATTTCTAGATCACAGTGTTTGGTATCATGCTCTGGGTATCCTCCAAAAACAAATGTATGATTATTAATGCACTAGTAAGGAAAGCCCGTCGTGGCGGTAGACGACGGGCCCTAGATAGGAAGGGAGGGCGAGTGGAAGGCAGGAATGGAGAAGAGGAGGTAGAGAGAGAGAGAGTTAGATAGGGGGGAAAGAGAGAAAGGGGGGGAGGCAGAGTGGGGTTAATGGTATGATTTTGGAAAGAAAGGAAGGGAGAAAGCTAGGAAGGAAGGAAGGAAGGAAGGAAGGTAGATGGGTAGAAAGACAGAGATTGAAAGAGAGTGAATGGGAGGAAGGATAGTTGAGAAGGAAGAAGGGCAGAGAAACAGAGGGGGGAAACAGAGTGGGTGAGAGAGAGGATGTTGGGAGGGGAGAGAGAGAAAAAGGAGGGGGGGAGGGGACCCGGCCTGGACTGGGGACAGGGGCCGGGGGGAAGCGGTGGACGGAGGGCTGGGCTGAAAGCGTCCCTTACCGTATGTGGGGAAGATGGCCGCTCAGAAGAGCTGGCTCCGATGACTGGCTCCCTCCCCTCCCAGCCACCCAGCCAATGGCAGGGCAGGTTGGCTGAGGGAGCCAGTCATTGGAGGCAGCTCTCCTGAGTGGCATATTTTCCACCCATACACTAACGGGGCGCGTTTTAGAATTTTGGCAGCGACTACTCTTTTATATAAGGGAGAGATAG
>NW_015174288.1:885082-888496 GCF_001447785.1 Gekko japonicus
AACCGGCGGACGGAGCCTATCGGCTCCGTTCGCCGCTGGGCTGAAAGCAGCCCTTAGTCTATGTGGGGAAGATGGCCGCTCAGAAGATGCTGGCTCCGATGACTGGCTCCCTCCCCTCCCAGCCACCCAGCCAATGGCAGGGCAGGTTGTCTGAGGGAGCCAGTCATTGGAGGGAGGTCTTCTGAGTGGCATATTTTCTGCCCATACACTAACGGGGCGCATTTTAGAATTCTGGCACCCAAAACTCCTTTATAATAAAGGAGAGATTATTATTAATGTATTATTATTTATTTTGTTTTTCACAGTATGTACAAGGCAGTTTAGCAGAAACAGAATTCCCATAATGCAATCCTAGCCAGTTAGACCTTTCTAAGCCCATATGTTTTAGAAAGTTCCAGCTCTGCTTAGGATTGCATGATGCAGCACTATCCAGAGAGCTTTAGTAAAGGTTGCTGCCTTGTATGCCTTCAGACCATGCCCTGGGACATGGAATGCAAAGCAGAGCCTGGAATGGACCCATTTGTTGATGTAGCAGTCAGATGGCGTTTAGCTAGCAACCAACACACTGGAAGACAATTAGCATGCATAGTTCATTGTGTCTGGCATGGTTTCTGTATCAGATTTTGTGGAGGGGGGCTCTGTTTGGGGGAACTGATATCAGAAATTTGGCTATGGATTCTTGGCCAACAAGCAATGAGGCTGGCTCTATGTGCTTCCAGTTTAAGTGCACTGTGGAATAATGCATGCCACTAAAATCGATGTGCACATTTTACAAGGATCAGCACTTTTTATTTGTTGTGGCAATGGCAAAGGTGGAAGGACTAGTTACATATTTGAAACATGAATTATAACTTTTTAAAAACATGGAGCTGTCCCTGTGAAGCCCTAGACACAGACTTTAAGAGTCCTACTATCCTAAGGAGTGTCTCCTCTCAGATGACGCCTCCCTCCCCTCTGTATTTGGATCTAGAGACGTCCTGTTCTGGATCCCAGCTACTTTTGCCTGACATGATGCCATTAAGGAAGGGCTGGATTTGACCATTCATATGCATGACCTCAATAGGATTTTTCTGTTGTGTAACTATTCTCCCCTTATTCCCCACCCAGTTAAGCTGTATTGTTAGGGATCATAGAATCATAGAGTTGGAAGGGACCTCCAGGGTCATCTAGTCCAACCCCCTGCACGATGCAGGAGATTCACAAATACTTCCCCCCACACACCCCCAGTGACCCCCATTCCATGCCCAGAAGTTGGCAAAAAAAAGCCAACCCCAAACCCCTCCAGGATCTCTGGTCAAACTGGCCTGGGGAAATTGCCTCTTGACCCCAAAGTGGCAATCAGCATTTCCCTGGGCATGTAAGTAAGAGCCACAAGAACCAAGCATCTATGCAACCCTTCCTGCCCTCCCTCTCATGATCTACCCAAGCTCACAGAATCAGCATTGCTATCAGATGACCATCTAGCCTCTGTTTGAAAACCTCCAAAGAAGGTGAGCCCACCACCTCCCAAGGAAGCCTGTTCCACTGAGGAACTGCTCTGTCAGTAAGTTCTTCCTAAGGTTTATCCAAAAACTTTTTTGATTTAATTTCAACCTGTTGGCTCTGGTCTGACCTTCTGGGGTGACAGAAAACAACTCTGCACCATCCTCTGTATGACAGCCCTTGAGGTACTTGAAGATGGTTATCATATCACCTCTCAGTCGTCTCCTCTCCAGGCTAAACACACCCAGCTCCTTCAACCTTCCTCATAGGATTCAGTCTCCAAACCCTTCACCATCTTTGTTGCCCTCCTCTGGACATGTTCCACCTGAAGCAGGGACTCTGAAGAAGACCAGTAGTTAGGAGGGTTTATATGAGAGGAGGTGGTCCTTGGTATGGTGGCCCCTAAGCCACATAGGGCTTTAAAGGTCAGTACTAGCACCTTAAATGGGCCCCAGAAGCAAACTGGGAGGCAAGACTGGAGTGAAATGGTCCCTATGATCCACTCCAGCGAGAAGTCTGGCTGCAGCATTCTCTAACAATTGTAGCTTTTGGACATTCTTCAAAGGCAGACCCACATAAAATACAGTCTAATCTATTTTATTTATTTAATGGAGATGGAGGAGTGAAAGAGCGGCAGGGCTGGGCTGAGGCACTGCTGCTGCTGTCTTTGGCTCTCTCACAAATGGTGATGTGAGCCCATCGTCTGGCCTCTGCCGGGGCTTCCGTGCCGCCTGGGCTGGCCTCCCCCAGGCTGGCCAGTGACCTCAGAGGGCGGGTGGCAACGTGGCTTGGGGGACCCCAGGGTGGGCCGGATGGAGCTCGCCCCGGGCGCTTCCCGATAACTCGCCAACTTGGCTGGCCAGCCCTTGGCTTTTGAGTACCCCGAATGCCACCCCTTTGCCTGGCTGCCACACAGGCAGCTGTGTCACACATGCGGGGCTTCTCTCTGCCGGGCCAGACACGTGGAAGCAGAGGAGGTGGTGAAGGCCTGCCATCAGACTGCGGCGGGGGGAGGGGCATTTTCAGCGGGACTCCCTTTGTTCCCAGTAAATGAGGCCCTCAGGGAGCCCGTAGGGGCATGCGTTTCTCCGTGGCCAGTTTTCTTAGCATTTCTGGTCTTTTGCTCAGTTCCCCCCTTTCTCCTCTGCCCACCAGAGTGTTCATCCAGTTGGCCGGCTCACAACACACTGAGCCCGAAACGCTGGCCGCCGCTTCTGTGGGCGGGACTCAGGCAATGGAGCCAGTCAATGCAGGCAGTGCCTTCTTAGTGGCAGATGAGGCACCCAACTGATTCTGGAGTGCATCGAACATTGCCAGACGAAAATGGATTATATAGGAGATATTTCTATGCTACTTTTACGCCCAAATAAAGTTCCCAAGGTGGTAAAACATCAGAACATTAAGACATTTTAAACAGCATTTAAAATGTACTGTATTGGGACTATCCCTCCTGACTCGCTATATGCAGAGGGCAGCCACCAAGGCCTCAGGACCAATGGGGAGCTTCAACAACTTACCCTGTGCCAACCAGCGGGCTGTGTCAGAGGAGCAAAGAGGCCTTGGGAGCATGACACTGGAACAACCAGCAGTGACGGGGCCAAACAAAGCAGGGAGCCAGAGGACCCACCAGATGCCAGGGTTAGAGAGCAAGACACTGGAGGCACCTGGAAATGGCGAGCCTCGAACAACGGCTGAGCCATGAGCGTGGAGGCGGGATGAGCTGGAGGCAGGCCAACAGCTGGCCCCGCCATGCCCACCACTGAGACCACCACTGAGACTAGGAAGGGTGAGGCTCAGAGTGGGCGGAGTCCTGTCCAAGGAGGCATAGGTGGACACGTGGCTTGCTGACAGGCCTGAGGGGAGGTGGGAGGAGGGGGTGGATTTAAAAGGAGGACTTCTGGTGAGGACCAAGGAGAAAACTGTGCTGAACAA
>NW_015174288.1:888539-900425 GCF_001447785.1 Gekko japonicus
GTGCTGTAACCCTCCCAGACCAGCTGTTCTGAGGCTTGAGGTGGTAACCCTAGCACGAAGGGGTGAGGCAGGATGAGCGATTCCGCCGAGGGTGGGCACCCAGCTCGTGGCATGTGCATATAAAATATTAAATAATTCAATTAAAAAAAAACTTGTAGATATACAGACACAACACAATCAGGGCACACACCACTGTGGGAAGATATATATTTTTTTGCCCAGGAAAGGCTGAGGCTGTTGAGAGGCATCCCTGGCCACTGCTGCCTATGTTTGCAGGATAGAGTTTCAGCTCTAACTCCACGCTTTAGGTAAAGGTAAAGGTTCCCTTGCTCGAAAGCCAGCCGAATCCGACTCTAGGGTTGCGGTGCTCATCTCCGTTTCAAAGCCGAAGAGCCAGCGCTGTCCAAAGATGTTTCCGTGGTCATGTGGCCGGCATGACTAAACACCAAGGCGCACGGAACGCTGTTACCTTCCCACCGAAGTGGTACCTATTTATCTACTTGCAATTCCTTGCTTTCGAACTGCTAGGTTGGCAGGAGCTGGAACTAGAGACGGGAGCTCACTCCGTCATGCGGCAACTCAGGTCTCGAACTACTGAACTACCAACCTTCCACAGCCTGCAGTTCAGCGTCTTAACCATTTGAGCCACGGCAGCTCCTAACTCCACGCTTTATGTTAGGACTCAAAACTCACAGAGCTCTGTAACATCTGCTTGTCTGGTTTGGTTTCATGTTTCAGTCCATGCTGTTTAGCTACCATAGTTAATCATATGAAGGTCTGTAGTAGTATTTCCCCCTCTCCTCTCTCTCCTTCACGGTCAGAATAAAGAGAGTGGAAGGAGGGTCTTGCATGTAGCCTAACACCCCAAACCTCATTGCCATTTCCCTGCTATCTCTTATTTCTGTGCAGGGGCAATATACGGACACCTCCCTCAGCCCTGTCAAGTGCTGGTGCTATTAAATCCACAGAGTGGGTCGGGCCAGGCACTACACCTATTCAGGACCCAAGTGCAGCCGATGCTGACAGAAGCAAACATAGCATTCAGCATGTGTATAACTGGTAAGTGTTGCGCCTGAACAAGAGATCCAGAAAACCTGCAGCAATACTTCCTTCCACAGGGTGAGAGACTCTGGATCATGCTGGTTGGCACCTACAAAAGGGACTGTGCTCAACCAAGGTGCTGTCTTCTGTACCAGCTGCAATGTGCCAGTCAACATTAAGGTCAGACCCATGATACTATAGCCTAGCCTTGAGGTTACAGTGACATGGATCTATGCAGCCAGATTGTGTTAAAGTAGGGAGCCATCTTCTGGGTATGGGTACTCACAGCCACTTTATGTGATAGCTGTTGGTTCTGGTCCTTCTCCCCATGTACGCACCATGATACTACTGCCAATTTGTATCCGAGGGAAGGGGGGACTGACTGACAATGATTCCTGATGCATCAGAATAAGACAGGGAGCCATGGAGATGCAGAGCTCAAGCCCCTCCTGCTGAGCAAGTGAAATTAGCTGTGTGCGAGTCTGACGGCCTCTCTCATGGATCACTGCCTTGATGCGGTGAGGAGGCTTGCATGGCTCGATGAGGCTGTGGGCTATGCCGTGGAGGGCTATCCAGGATGGACAGGCCACAGCAGAGAACTCAGACAAAATGCGATCCACTGGAGAAGGAAATGGCAATCCACTCCAGTATCTTTGCCAAGAAAACCCCATGAACAGTAACAAAAGGCTAAAAGATATGACGCCGGACGATGAGCCCCTCAGGTCGGAAGGTGTCCAATATGCTACTGAGGAAGAGCAGAGGGCAAGTACAAGTAACCCCAGAAAGAGTGAAGCAGCTGGGCCAAAGCCGAAAGGACGCTCAGTTGTGGATGTGTCTGATGGTGAAAGGAAAGTCTGATGCTGGAAAGAACAATACTGCATAGGAACCTGGAATGCAAGGTCTATGAATCAAGGTAAGCTTGACGTGGTCAGAAATGAGATGGCAAGACTGAACATCGATATCTTAGGAATCAGTGAACTAAAGTGGACAGGAATGGGCAAATTTAACTCAGAAGACCATTATATCTACTACTGCGGCCAAGAATCCCATAAAAAGAAATGGTGTGGCCTTTATAGTCAACAAGAGAGTGTAAAGGGCAGTAATGGGATACAATCTCAAAAATGACAGAATGATCTTGGTCCGAATCCAAGGCAAACCATTCAGCATCACAGTAATCCAAGTCTGCGCTCCAACCACAGACCACCCTGGTCAAAGAAGAGGCTGAAGTGGACCAGTTCTATGAAGACCTACAACACCTCCTAGAACTAACATAAAAAAAGACATCCTTATCATCATAGGGGACTGGAATGGTAAAGTAGGAAATCAAAAGGTAACTGAAATAATGGACAAGTTTGCCCTTGGAGAACAAAATGAAGCCAGGCAAAGACAAACAGAGTTTTGTCAAGAGAACACGCTGGTCATAGCAAACACCTTCTTCCAACAACCTAAGAGGTGACTCTAGACATGGACATCACCAGATGGGCAACACTGAAAACAGATTGATTATATAATTTGCAGTCAAAAGAAGGAGAACCTCTATCCAGTCAGTAAAAACAAGACCTGGAGCTGACTGTGGCTCAGATCATGAGCTACTCATTGCAAAATTCAGACTTAAACTGAAGAAAATTGGGAAAACCACTAGGCCATTCAGGTTTGACCTAGATCGCATCCCTGATGAATATACAGTAGAGGTGAAGAATAGATTCAAGGGTCTAGATTTGATAGATAGAGTGCCTGAAGAACTATGGACAGAGGTTCGTGACATCGTACAGGAGGCAGCAATCACCACCATCCCAAAGAAAAAGAAATGCAAGAAAGCAAAGTGGCTTTCTGATGAGGCTTTACAAATAGCAGAGGAAAGAAGGAAAGCGAAAGGCAAAGGCGAAAAGGAAAGATTTACCCAACTGAACGCAGATTTCCAGAGAACAGCAAGGAGAGATAAGGAGGCCTTCCTGAATGAACAGTGCAAAGTAATAGAAGAAAACAATAGAATGGGAAGGACTAGAGATCTCTTCAAGAAAATTGGAGAAATCAAGGGAGCGTTCCATGCAAAGCTGGCCATGATAAAGGACAAAAACGGTAGGGACCTAACAGAAGCAGAAGAGATTAGGAAAAGATGGCAAGAATACACAGAAGAACTATACAAGAAAGACCTCAATGTCCTTGACAAACACGACGGTATAATCACTGACCTTGAGCCAGACATCCTGGAATGTGAAGTTAAATGGGCCTTAGAAAGCATTACTAACAACAAAGCTAGTGGAGGTGATGGTATTCCAGCTGAGCTATTCAAAGTCTTAGAAGATGATGCTGTTAAAGTGCTGCACTCAATTTGCCAGCAAATTTGGAAAACGCAACAGTGGCCACAGGATTGGAAAAGGTCAGTATACATTCCAATCCCAAAGAAGGGCAATGCCAAGGAATGTTCAAACTATCGCACAATTGCACTCATATCACACGCTAGCAAGGTCATGCTCAAGATCCTACAAGCTAGGCTTCAACAGTACGTGGATAGAGAACTACCAGAAGTACAAGCTGGGTTTCGAAGAGGTAGAGGAACGAGAGATCATATTGCCAACATTCGCTGGATTATGGAGAAAGCAAGAGAGTACCAGAAAAATATCTACTTCTGCTTCATTGACTATGCTAAAGCCTTTGACTGTGTGGATCACAACAAACTATGGCAGGTCCTTAAAGAGATGGGAGTACCAGACCACCTCACATGTCTCTTGAGAAACCTGTATAAGGGCCAAGAAGCGACAGTTAGAACCGGATACGGAACAACTGATTGGTTCAGCATAGGAAAAGGAGTACGACAAGGATGTATACTGTCACCTTGCTTATTTAATATATATGCAGAGTACATCATGCGAAATGCTGGCCTGGATGAATCACAAGCGGGAATTAAGATTGCTGGGGAAAAGATCAACAACCTCAGATATGCAGATGATACCACTCTAATGGCTGAAAGTGAAAAGGATCTAAAGAGCCTCTTGCTCAGAGTAAAAGAGGAGAGCGCAAAAGTGGGCTTGAAGCTCAACATCAAAAAAACTAAGATCATGGCATCCGGCCCCATCACTCCTTGGCAAATAGAAGGGGAAGTCGTGGAAGTAGTGACAGACTTCACGTTCCTGGGATCCCAGATCACCGCAGACTGTGACTGCAGCCATGAAATTAAAAGACGCCTGCTCCTTGGGAGGAAAGCGATGGCGAACCTAAACAGCATGATAAAAAGTAGAGACATCACCCTGCCAACAAAAGTCCGCATGGTCAAAGCAATGGTATTCCCAGTAGTCATGTATGGCTGCGAGAGCTGGACTATAAGGAAGGCCGAGCGCCGAAGAATCCACCACACCAAACTGGCTCTCAAACTGGAGATCAAATCAGTCAATCCTAAAGGAAATCAACCCTGACTGCTCCCTAGAAGGCCAGATACTGAAGCTGAAGCTCAAATATTTTGGCCACCAAATGAGGAGCACTCATTCACTGGAGAAGACCCTGATGCTGGGAAAGATTGAAGGTCAAAGAAGACGGGGACGGCAAAGGATGAGATGGTTAGAGCAATGAACATAAATCTGAGTAAACTCCGGAGGACAGCGGAAAACAGGAGGTGTCCTGTCTAGCGTGAGCTTGCAGCTGAGGCAAACGCTTTCCAGGTGTGAGTCAACGCACAGCCACTGAAGAGAGCTTAAATCGTCTTTATTTAACTTCACACGCATTCAGAAGATCATTTACTCACAATCGAGCTGATGGCTAGGTGGAAAGTTACATCTTGTGATCTAGTTCAGGTCATAGCCTTGGTGAGAAAAGAGATGGGCTTCCCCTCCCCTTGCAGTAAGGGTTGATGGACAAAGAAACGGAAAAGAACAATAAAACTCCTATCTTTGCGCCTCTGAGCTCAGGAAATTACTCTTAATGAGCTAGTCAGAGGGAAGCTTCTGGGACCCCTAACTGTGAACTACAATTCCCAGGTGCAACAAGTCTTAAAGATACAGAGCAGTTTTACTAAACTACAGATAACGCTGATTGGGGGCAGCACAGGAGGGCCTGGCATGATGTGGTCCATGGGGTCGCGAAGAGTCGGACTCGACTGTGCAACTGAAGAACAACAACAAAAGAGTCTGACTGTGTGGGAGAATGGAGCTGCCCATTTTGAGATGTGTGTGTGTGTGTGTGTGTGTGTGTGTGTGGACAGGCCTATATTGTTGAACACATGCTTATGCAAGGTAATGCCACCCACAAGTCATACAGGCTCTTTTTGCTTCTCTTTAGAGAAACACAACCATGCTTGGGAACTGGTGAGGGAAGAGAACTTGTCCAGGTGGGATGCCTTGGTCACTATGTCTGGGGATGGCTTGCTGTATGAGGTAAGGAGGGCAGATGGACCACTGCCAAATTTTGGGTTCTGGCTTTTCCTATTATGCCATGACACTGGATGTGCCTCCCACCCCCATCCCCATGGTAGAGGATCAGATGCTGCCCCATTGCTCAAGATGGACACATGATAAATAGGATAAATGAGCTTTGTGAGTCTTGCTGCTAGTGTTTCATTACATCTCCCATTTATATTAAGTTTCAGTTTGGTAGTTTTTGAAATTAATACCTACATGTCACTAAATCCCATTAAACATTTGATCCTGCTTCCCAACCCTTTAATAGTCTATAGTTCACAACCTCAGTACTGGGCCATTGTGACCTGATGTCATGCTACACAGGTTAACTTATATGTAGCAAAGGTCCACTGAGTAAGTCCATATGGATGCAATTCTGCCTTCACAGTACAGGATCAATTGCTCACTGCAGAAACTGCTCGGTCGGGAATCTTCCAGAGTGTGTTTCTAGTCCTCACAAGTTGTGGAAAAATGGAAAAGAATAAGCAATCTGCTAATCATTCACCAAACCAAACTTTGATGTGGAATGTTTAAAAATTTATTCTGAGTACAATATTTCCCCTTAATTGCAGATTTTAATAAAGAAATCTAGATAACCCCCCTTTGAGTAACAATGTAAAACATCTGTCTTATTTTATGGTATCTGTCTTAAAAAAACAAGGAATATCAAATTGTATCTTTGAATACAGTGTTGAGCTGAATGCTTGCAATATTGTATATTTGAAGACAGTAGGTTTAAATCCTGTATTGGCAGAGCTATGTGCAGTTGGAAGAGCTGGCAAGAGCACTGACCAGAGCTGAGGAGGGCTGGAAAATAAAAGGTGGAAACATTACTTTGACTTGCCCATTGCGTACACTTACTGGTCCAGCACTTTCAGTTTCTGACTGCCAGATACATCCCAAAACCCAAATGCTCCTTATCTAAGACTGACTCAGGCCTGGCTTACACATGCAACAGAATGAGGTGGTAGAATGGACTGAGCCATGTCAGACTGTAGGTGGGGGATACAAATTTTTTAACTCTTCCCTATCAGCAAAACTCCCTGCAACTAGACAACCAGATCAGCATGCAAAGGCCAGCAACAGAACTATTTCTCAAAGTGTGCTAGCTTTCTACCTTCAGGGAGGTCTCTTTTTAATGTGTGGAACATTCACATTCTCTCATCTGCGAGATGAAGTGATGCAGTCCGACTCATCATGTTGCCATTTAGGGGTGTGCAAAAAAAAAAAAAAAAAAATCGGCCCATTCAGATTCCATCGAATGGGCAGAATCAATTTCTGCTGGCAGTAAGACTCCAGCATGTCAGTTTCGTCAGTAGGAGCCAATTCGGGAGTCTTTCGGCCAGCCGAATGTCAATTTCAGCCCCATTATATCCTATGGGCCATTGAAGTCAATGGCGAAAACATAGAGTATATTCTGGGGGCTGGAGGGGACGGGGATTGAGGGAGAGACTCTGAACTCTCAGGGTAGCTGCTGGAGCCTCTCCCCAAGATACCAACCAAGTTTCAAGAGCATTGGACCAGGGGGTCCAATTCTACGGGGCCCCAAACAGGTTGCCCCTATCCCCTCCATTGTTCTCTATGGTGGGGAAAAAGTTACTTGGGTTTTTAGATAGTTGTGGGTCTTTTTTATTTTTTCCCTAGATGTAGTTCCCTTTCCCATATTTTCTGTTGTAGTTTTGTAGTCTGCAAAAAAAAATCAATAAAAACCTCCCCCCAGGGGGATGGGGGGAAAAAAAGAACAATGAAGGGGATAGGGGCAACCTGTTTGGGGGTCCGTAGAATTGGACCCCCTGGTCCAATGTTCTTCAAACATGGTTGGTATCTTGGGGAGAGGCTCCAGCAGCTACCCTGCGAGTGTGGAGCCTCTCCCTCAAACCCCTTCCCCTCCAGCTCCCAGAATATACCCTATGTTTTTGCCATTGACTTCAATGGCCCATAGGATATAATGGGGCCTAATTGCCACCCGAAAGGGGTCCAAATGGGCCATTTTCGGGGGTGTATTTGGTTTGGACAAACCGAATGCACATCCCTATCGCCATTCTTTCATTTCATTCTGCTGACTGTGTAGACCCAGCCTCCCCAGAACCCAAAACTGATGTGCCCTTGAGATCTCATATGCCACACCATGGAGCTGAGCATTAAAGTGACATGTCATTTATGTGACAACCATGAGATTCACCATGCTGCTGCTGCTGCTGCATTGCTACCAAAGCCAGGCCCACAGCTGAAAAACACCTTTGCTTGTGCTCTTCCCTCGAACCGCCTTTTGAGCAGCCAGCTTCTTTGTGTCTTTGCAGGTCATAAATGGACTGATGGAGCGTCCTGACTGGGAGACTGCTATTCAGAAGCCTCTTTGCATCCTCCCAGCAGGCTCTGGAAATGCCATTGCTGCATCTCTCAATTACTATGCTACGTAAGGGATTGCAAGCAAATTTGTGTACCAAACATTGGAGCTCTGTTTGTACTTGTCTGGGGATTCTGCTTGTTCTTAACTGCATGGTACAACTGTGCAATGTGAAAGCTGTTGCAGAATTCAGCATCCTGGAAATCTCCAGACTTCTCCATGTAACTTTGGGCTAGGTAGTGACAGCTTGAAATCACTGCCCTCATTGGCTTGCTGCTGCTGGCCCCGCCATGCAGCTATTTTTTGCACTATCTTCTGCAGTCCCTTTAAAGTTCAAAGGGACTGCAGAAGGCAGCCTGAAACAGCTACATGGTGTGGAGTGCCTTCCCTGCCCTGGGCAGCTGTTTTTCATGCTGTTTTGCAGTCCCTTTAAGACAGCCCCAAACAGCTGTGCAGCGGGGAGCCCTGCCTGCACAACTGTTTTTGGGCTGCCTTCTGCAGTCCTTTTAAAGTCCCTTTTAAAGGGACTGCACAAGACAAGCCTAAACAGCTGAGACACTCAGCTGGTTTTTTTGGCTTTTTTGCAAACCCCATTTAAAGAGACTGCAGTCACTTTTAATAGGGTTTGGTGGACCGCGAATCATGAACCAGTTCAGTTCATGGGCACTCCATGAAACTGCAGAGCGGTCGGGTTAGAACGGATAAAAGGAAGTACTTCTTCACCCAAAGAGTGATTAACACATGGAATTCACTGTCACAGGAAGTGGTGGCGGCTACAAGCATGGACAGCTTCAAAAGGGAATTAGATAAGCATATGGAGCAGAGGTCCATCAGTGGCTATTAGCCACAAGGTATAGATAGGGGCTCTGGGGCAAGTGATGCTCTGTCTTCTTGGTGCTTGGGGGGAGGGTCAACAGTGGGAGGGCTTCTAATGTCCTGGCCCCACTGCTGGACCTCCTGATGGCACCTGGTATTTCTGGCCACTGTGTGACACAGAGTGTTGGACTGGATGAGCCTTTGGCCTGATCCAACATTGGCGTCTCTTATGTTCTTATGTAGTTAGTTAACGAACCTCCCAGTTCAGTTTGTGGCTCAGTTCATGGTTCAGCCACAAACCATAAACTGAACTGCATTTTCCTGGTTCATGCCCATCCCTAGTAGTAGTGCCTGCACATGAGTGGCTCAACAGGCAGAGAGCCAATGGACACAGGCTTCAAGCAAGCCCCCATGAGTCTATATGGTTGCATGAACCAACCCTGGTCTCTCTGTTCTAAAGCAAGTATCTAGCTTTGTGAAGACAAGCTCAAATATTTGTCAATAAGGCTTGGTAAAAAAATATCTCAGAAGCTGGAGGATGGCCCAGCACGTTGTGGCTCTTTAGTGCCCTGTATTGTTCCTCCTGGCTAGTAAAATAGTAAACAGAGGTCCCGGTCACACGGGCCAGAAAATGCAGGGGGGAAGCGTGGCTGTTTGCCCCGGAACAAAGTGATGCGCGGCAGCCCGATCAGACGTCCTGTCGAGGTCCCATGGTTAGGCGTTAGGTGCTGATCAGACGGCTAGTCTGCAGCGCGGTAAAGAAGCAGCACGGAGCGTTCACATCGGCAATCGTGCCACGCCGCTTCCGTGGCAAACGGGATTTTTTTTTTGTCTCACTGAAGTTTGTGCCTGTGCATGATCATTCGTGCGCATCCTGTGGGGACTTTTTTAAAAATCCGGTTTGCAAGGGGACATGGGCGCGCGCTGGATGCCATGGGTTTCCAGCGGAAACGCGGTCAGACGCCTGCCCTTGCCTCACGTTTCCCGGAAACTAGTACATTGTATGTGATGGTTTTTTACTCCGCATCTTCGGCAACAAACCACGGGTTAGCCACGGGTGCACTACGCTTCCCAGATGTTGCCGTGTGATCGCGCCCAGAAAATCTGCCTATCATCCGTGTCTTCAGCGTGGCAACTTCTCCGTGTGAATGGGGCCGTTAGTAGTAAGCACCTGTGTGCATTGTAATAATATGGCAGCATAATGGAGGGCTTAGTGCCAGACTAGGGCTTGGGATTCTTGAGTTCAAATACCTACTTCTTTGTTTAGCTCACTGGGTGACCTTGGGCCAGTCACTCTGTCTCAGCATCTAACCTAAAGCAAAAGATAACAGAGAGGAGGAGCGAACCCTTATAAAGTGCCCTGAACTTTTGGGAGGGAGGAAGGGATAAAAGCAGGGCTCTTTTTGTAGAAAAAGCCCAGCAGGGACTCATTAGCATAATAGGCCACACCCAACACCAGAAGCTCATTAGCATATTAGGCCACATCCCTGACAGCACAGCTCATTGGCATATTAAGCCGCACCCCCATGTTACCAGAAGTGTGGTTATCCAGCCACACCCACCTTTTGCTTCTTATTCTGTTTACCTTGTTTGTTGTCAAAACCCAGGGCTTTTTTCGTAGCAGGAATCCTTTTGCATGTTAGGCCATAAACCCCTAATGTAGCCAATCCTAATGAGTTTCTGCTGTTGGGTGTGGCCTATTATGCTAATGAGTTCCTGCTGGGCGTGGCCAACTTGGCAGCCAGCCGGAACTCCGTTCCTGTGCGTTCCTGCCCCAAAATAACCCTGGATAAAAGAATCTGATAAATAGATGCCACATAACTTTTCTTAGCACAGTTTGGGTTGCCTTCGTGTAGTACCTAGCTTTGTGTACTACTGCTCAGTAGATGCAGCTCCACCCATAGTATGTGGCTGGTAAGAGCAAGAGATTTGTCCACTGTGTGATAGGACTGGGTTGTGGGTTGTGATGGGGAGAGCCCTCACTGCTGCTCACTCTCATCCTGCTTGCCCCCCTGAAATCATCTGCCTGTTCTTCAGGCCCAAATCAGATAAGCCTTTGAGAGTTCCATATATAGAGAGTACCCAAGTGTTGTTTTTTACATAGCAAGTGCACAGCACCCCAGTTTGGGGCAGCGCCATAGTAGGAAGGGTGTTTAAGCTGGGACAAACTGCAGCTCTACTGAGCTATTTTAGTAGGAAAGAAAATGTCACAAACAGGCACCCCTGGTTTTTTTTTTTTTTTTAAACCTCCTTGGGAGAGCTACATGTCAAGTTCCCAGCATCTTAACTGGTTTGGCCCTCATTTTACCCATAAGTATCAAAGTGCACCACTTAACTGATCTATGACACATAGATCTGATATTGAGTCATATTTTTACATCCTGTTCACTAAAACTCAGGGGTCGTTTCGTAGAAAAAGAGCTAGGGGGACTCATTAGCATAACTCATTAGCATATGCCACACCCCCTGACATCACCGGAAGTGTGTCATAAGGCCACACCCACAACTCAGTTAGTCTTAGTCTTAAAGGTGCTATTTGAACTTTTGGACTATTTTGCAGCAACAGACTGACACAGCTAATTCCTCTGAATCTAAACCCACCACTCAGGCTCCACCCCCAAAATCTCCAAGGTATTGCCAACTCAGAGCTGGTGAGTCTATCTGATGGCACATGTGGGGGAAAACAAGCAAACCACCCATGTCAGGTAAAAAGGATAGAAGTTCAACACAATTTTATCTATTTTCAGTAACTAGTTTGTTGAGAGAAAAGCAACAACAAGCACATCAGTGAAGACCTAGTACGAGAGTGCCAAAAAGGAAAGCTGTTTGGTAATAGATGAAGTACAAAATATGTAGCTATTCACATTCCAGTTACCAGGAGTGTTCCCTCTAAGCTGAATTAGTGTGAGCTAGCTCATAGCTTTTAAGCCTCTGGCTCACATATTTTTCTCTTCACTCAGGAAGGAGGGCTCCAGAGGCAAACTAACTGATGCAGTAGCCAAATCAATCGCTCACAGTTTTAATGCCAGTGGCTCACAAAGTAGAAATTTTGCTCACAAGACTCCACAGCTTAGAGGGAACATTGGTAGGCAATTCCAGGGAGAAAAAACAGCTATAAACCAAAACCAGCTATAAACCAAAACCAGCTATAAACCAAGCATGGGGGCAGATGACCACATTGCTACGGAAAATACACAGAAAATCCAGGCATTTATAAGCGGTGGACCTGCAAGTCTGGCAGGAGTGCGAGGAAGCCCCGCGAAGCCCCCCCGGCCCCCAATGGTCCCGGTC
>NW_015174288.1:900497-901817 GCF_001447785.1 Gekko japonicus
CCCCAGGCAGGCAGGGGTGGGGAGAGGCGGGGAGGAAGCAACTTACCCTCCCTTTTCTCTTGCCTCCTCCTGGCTGAATGAGGGCCGGAAGCGGGGTGGCCGGAAGCAGGGGGCAGGGCTTCATCGTGTGCCCCGTCCCCGCACCTCACCCGGGGAATGGCGATCCCCCGCGATTCCCCCGAATCGACCTCTGCTAAAACTTACCTTGTTTATGTGAAAGATCAGTAAAATAAATAATAAAACAAAGATCTTAAGGGTCTGTTACACAAATCAGCTGATGAGTTAAATGCTAGCCAGACCCAGCCAGCTGTGTTTACAACCAACAGAACTGAAATTCTCATGCCATGAGATGGAAACAAATGTGATATCAGATGACACCTTTAAACCAAACTTTTAAACTTTAATCACTCACCATGCCAAAGAAAACTTTTATTAACAATGCAGATTAAGTCGAACATGGCAGATAAGGATAATTACAAAAAATCTGACTAAAGTAGAGTGTGGCAGTGAAGGAGTTAAGGGCATGATAGCTAGGGGAAAGAACTCTGTGATGCCTCCTTTCCTTGGTGCCCTAAGTACATGCTTCTTTTGCTCAATGGTTAATCCAGTGCTGGGTGTAGTAAACATTATTATAACCACCTATGGATTGTCGGCATGTACAGTTAGCAGAGTGCTCTAGGCTTTAAACTCAGCAGACCTCATCTGGTCATGAGGTATGTGTGTGCAAGCAGGAAACAAAAGTTACATGGAGGCACTTTATATTTGCAAACTAATAATGGTTTATTATATGGACTCCATTCCAGATAGGAAAGAGGAGAGATAGTTTCTCTAATCTAGTCTAACTACCTAGATGGATTGAGATACAGGAAAGTGTCCTGCTCTCATGTTGCCAAGATGGATTCAGGCAATGTGTGCAGGGAGAGTGAGGGGGAAGAATCCGGAAGGAAGAAAAGTTTTCCCCAGGGCTATTTTGGGGACGGAACACACCGGAATAGCATTCCGGCTGCATTCTGGCTTGGCCACGCCCCCTGCTCCCAACAGCCTTCTGGTGGCCTGACTGAGCAGTCCTCAGTTGGGCCACTGGAGCAAGAAGAAGTAAGGTAAGTTTCTCCACACTTCTCCTGGCCTGATGGGGGGTGGGGGTGGGCTGCGGGGGGTGGCTGGGGCTTGATTGGGGGTGGGCTGCAGGGGAGGTGGAAGGCCCTGCACGCCCGATCTCCACGAGGAGATCAGGTATGCGGGGCTGTTTCCCTGCACTTAAAGGGGGCTCCGCGTGGAGATTGGGCGCGTGTGGCCATTTTCCACCAGCTCCCTGCACTT
>NW_015174288.1:902389-916962 GCF_001447785.1 Gekko japonicus
CTCCCTCCCTCCCTCCCTCCCTTCCTCTCTCTCTCTCTGGGGGTCCCTTCCAACTCTATGATTCTATGAGATGAGTTGCCAGCCACAGTGTTGAAGGAGCAAAGATTAGAAGAATGCACTGCCTGTCTGTTGGAAGTATAAGAAAGAAAGCTAGTAAAGGTTTGTTGGAGAAGTTCATTTTCAGAATGATGGACACTTGAGATTTGAAGGGGGGGTGAGCCAAAGATTAGACATTGTTTGTTTTAGTAGAATTTGCCCCCAAAAGGGAACCCCTGTTCTGTGGGAAGTTCTGTGTGGAGAATTTACCTTGCTGGGCCAGTTCCCCAATTTATTGACCGTAAATGAGGAGTTGTCCTCTTCACCCTCATTCTGCCGCCACCTCAGGTGAAATAATAATCCCTTACCACTTGTCATGACCATGAGCTTGTATAGTTATATCATATTAGTTCTTCTGACAACTAAACCATCTCCTTCAGACTCTCGGAAGACTTCTTCAATTAAACAACCACAGGCCTTTCCAGGCAACCTCCACCAGTTTGTCCTAAGTGTAAAAGGAAAGCCTGGGTGTCAAGCCTATTTAATCACTCAGATCCATCCAGGAATTTCCCCACCTTCGCTTTGTAACTTGGTAAGCGTGTGCCCACTTTAGGGGTGGTAAGGTGATAGCTATTATGAGACACCAATTTTGTAAAAAGAAAAGAAAAATGTACCTTACACATAAAGCCAGGGTGTGGTATGTTTGACCAATAGAATGTTTAACAACCACCCAGAAAGGAATAAAAAAAGAATGCCTCTCCTCCTGGGTTTAACCCACCCACCCCTTTCTTTCTCCCTCTCCCTCATATTCTGCACGTAAGAATGAGGGAGCCATGAACAATGTCACCACCACCAGTCATCATGAAATCCTTGCACTGGGGTTTACTCCCCAGATACATTTTGAAAAGTTAAACTTTCAAAGTATTAATGCAGTAATGATGAATTTTTAAAATCGGTCCTGGTATTCTTGGTCACTGTGTGGCACAGAGTGTTGGACTAGATGGGCCATTGGCCTGATCCAACATTGGCTTCTCTTATGTTCTTATGTTCCTATAAAGATATAGTGCATTTAATTTCTTAAGCATTAGCTCAAAACTGAGGTGCTGAAAGTTACACTGCCATGAAAAAAAGTCTTCCATTGTGAAAGCAAGAGGTCAAGGATGTGGCAATCTTCTTCTCATGCCCTTCTTTGTGTCTGCCCACCTTCTAAAGTGAGACACATGGCTGTAAGAGAGCTGCCCCCTGCATTGGAACACATTTTCTTCCCTACTGCAGTCTAGTTTGAATATGAGGCTAAGCTCCCCTTTTCACTCCAACCACCTTTTCATTGATTAGTGGATGGGTTTTGATTCTGGTCCTTTATTTAAAAGGGGGAAATCAAAATGCCATTGCACTTGGTAAGAGGACTAATTTGAAGCTAAATTTGAACTATTGAAGCGATGAAGCTTGTCTTATGGTGAGTCAGTAAACAGATTCCCTTGCATGTTAAGTGTCTGCATATTGCAGCCTTCCCTTCTGTCTGCGGGAATAGTACACACAGTTCTTCACTTCTTCATTTTAGCTTTGCAACAGCCTTGTGATGCTGGCTAGACTGAGAGAAAGCAACTGACCAAAGCCACTTTGTCCATTTTTTTGAATGAAGGGTACAAAAATAGCTATTCCATTTGGGCTCAATTTCCAGAAAGATCTGACTGGTCACTGCTGCAAATATACTACCAGAACAGTAGTGTCCTTATTATACTGAATTCAGGGGACCACCACTCAAAACAGTATGCCCAGCATAATTTTATGTATGCAGCAGCCAATTGTGAAAGGGCCCTGTACATGGAACCATATTTGTTGTGGCCCTAGATTGTTGTTCCTTCAGGGTCTTTCAATGGGAGAACATATACTTTTCTAGCAAGGCTAAACAAATCTTCCTAAAGTAGAGAAGAGTACACAGATAAAATATATTTTATGAAAACGACCGCAATGATAGCTTGATAGGGTCTGTGATTTTGTAATATTTTGGTATTGCTTTTTTAAAAAAAACAGTATTTCTCTTTGGGAGGCCTGGTCATATGGTGTATAATGAAGGAGTATAATACACCTAGGAGGAATCAGCATAATTTGGTGATTTGGATTTTGTCTTTACATACTACAAACTAATAATGTGTGGAGATTATTTTAAAGTGTCTGATGGTTTCTTCTAGTTTGACAATTTTACCAGTTGACAGACAGCTGTTTCTGCAACCTGATCAGCAAATCATGGAGGGGACAGCCATATCCTGTTGTTTGACCCCAGAAACTGGCATACTGGTTATTAAAGTTCCTTCTAGCTATCATTTATAATATCCCATAGCCTTCTGCTCCAGAATTTGTTTAATTATTGGAGAGTTACAAACTCTGATGCATCTTTAGTCTTCTGGGTTGTCCGTTGCTTGTGAATGTGGCACAATATGCTAATGAGCTGTGCGGCCAGGGGTGTGGCCTACTATGCTAATGAGTTTCTGCTATTGGGTGTGGTCTATTATGCTAATGAGTTCCTGCTGGGCTTTTTCTACAAAAAGAGCCCTGCTTTTCCCTAAGAGTAGCAATCTACACGTCAAAGGGGATAGCATCAGAGAGAGGGAAAGGATGTTTATTTTCCTAGTCTGTCTATCTCTCTGATTCTATTGCAGTCTTCCCAGAGGTCGATTCGGGGGGGATCGGGGGGGATCACAGTTCCCCCGGGTGAGGTGCGGGGGGCGGGGCACACGATGAATCCCCGCCCCCTGCTTCCGGCCGCCCCGCTTCCGGCCCTCATTCAGCCAGGAGGAGGCAGGAGAAGAGGGAGAGTAAGTTGCTTCCTCCCCACCTCTCCCCACCCCTGCCTGCCTGGGGCCAGGGAGGGCCTTGGCGGGGCTTCCTCGCACTCCCGCTGGCCTTGCAGGTCCACCACCGGGCCCCTGATGTCAGGGGTGTGGCATATGCTAATGAGTTATGCTAATGAGTTCCCCTAGCTCTTTTTCTACGAAACGACCCCTGAGTCTTCCTATATAGTCTGAGGCAGGAGACAGCATAAACAGTCCTCCACTTCCAACATGGATCACCTCCAGATAATCCAACAATGACAGGGGCCCGGTTTAGTGCATAAATTAATTGCCTTGAGGTTGAAGGAATATCCCAGGACAATTAGAACACGGTTTATCCCTGCCTCTCTCTACTAGTTTTGGTGGCAGTGACTTCATATGGGCCTGGTGGGTTCCCTCTTGACAGATGATGGTGGCTGGTGTCTCCTAGCACTGTTGTCACTTGTTGGAAAGGGGAGAAGGTTAATTCACAAAGGCAGTGTAATTGCAGGTCCTTGGCTCAGGTTTCCTCCCTGAATTTATACCCCCAACTCCTCAGACCTGGCCTTTGCCTTCTGCACAGCTGGCTACTTCTTCCATCTGCTCTGTGGCTAATCCTCTATTCCTCATGGGTTTCATTTTGGTGGAGGAAGTCACTAATGGGTTACTTTCTTCTCCCTAACAAGCTGCCTCAGCCACCTGGCGTACCCCCGGACAAATGGAACTGTTAATTATCAGGTTTCTGCAGCTGGGAATGATGGCCCTGAGACCATGCCCAGGCCCACTCAAAGTGAGCACAAGGAGGGAGCTCTGTGATTTTTTTTAAAAAAATCTCCATAATGATTTCCTTTCGGTAGCATCTGAATGAGTGAGCTTTGATCCATGAACGCTCATACTGAGATAAATTATGTGAGTCTTTAAGATGTCCCTAGGCTTCTCTTTTATTTTGCTGCAGTGGACTGACACAAGTTATCCCTCTGGAACTCTGCAAAGCTTGTGCATAGTCTAGCCCGTCCTTCCCATTAACAGGACCATTTCCCTTATTTCTCTCCTCCATTCTCCTTTAGCTGCTATCCTAATTTGTTCTACCACCCCCAATGCGTTTTTCCATACCTGTTGACTCCAATAAGCAAACTGGCCCACAGTGCATGGCACAGCTTTGTGACTGTCAGGTTGCAACTTCCTTGACTCTGCAGAAGGCACTGAATTGTGGTATATATAAGCACATTAGGATGAACTTTATATTTTGCCATCATGTCCAGTGTTCCCTCTAAGCTGAGTTAGTGTGAGCTAGCTCACAGTTTTTTAGCCTCCAGCTCACACAGTTTTGTCTTAGCTCAGGAAGGATGACTCCAAAGAAAACTAATGTATGCAGTAGCCAAATAGCTCGCTCACAGCTTTAATGCCAGTAGCTCACAAAGTAGAATTTTTGCTCACAAGACTCCACAGCTTAGAGGGAACATTGATCATGTCATAGCCAATTTATGGCAACCCTGTAGGGGTTTCAAGGCAAGAGACATTCCAAAGTGGTTTGCCAGTACCTACCTTTGCGTAGCAACTGTGGACTTCCTTGGTGGTGTCCCATCCAAATACTAACCAGGGCCGACCCTGCTTAGTTTCCAAGAACTGGCAAGATTGGGCTAGCCTGGGCTATCCATGTCAGCTACTGCAGGAACTACAAAAGATCCACAAATGGCCAGCGAGGGCCTCATTGACCAGTTGAAACAGTTCCTATCAGGATTAAGGCCAAACCAGATGTGACACCAGGAGTCCAAGTGTTTGTTTTTCAAATGACAGGTGTGTAGGGGCCAACAAATTCTAGTCAGTACTGTGGCATGAAGGGAGGTAGAGGAGGGGTAAAGCCTTCCCCTCCTGTGACAGTTTCTTAACCTGACACATGCCCTGTGGAGTCACTGCTTGCCCTTGTGGAGACACATACAAACACTGTTATTTGTACCTGTATGTTTGCCTAGTGAGGAACACAGCAAGAGTATTTCAGATTGGCAAAACGACAATGGGGAGGAAAAGCTTAATACACCCTCACACCACTATCTCTTGTCCCTGACTGAGTGGTTGGTCAAAGACATTCAAGAAGGTGCAGCTGTGCATGCTCATACACCCTCATTTAGTACATCCCCTTCTTGGTCTTTCTGGCCAGCCTTTCTTGTTTTAGTAAATCAGATTGGACAACAGTGGCTTGGAGCTGTCCATTCTTCCGTCTGTTGCTGCAAGTAAGTAGACTGCTGCAGATATTTAAGTGCACGATCTTCTCTATCCAGCCCTATCTAATCTACCACTAGTTAAGCTTTGGTTTGAGCAGAGGTCTGTAGATGAAAAGCAGCTTTTCGGGAACCTTTCTCACGAGGTGATGGCGCACTTGATTGATTACCTTTGTGTTGTGGTGGGGTGGATGCTGAAGAACCACTGCATCACAGCGACGTAGAATGGGAATTCTAACTCTGCATTTCCCAGGTGGTGGGGTTGTTTTAATTTCAGCACCAAAGGAAAGCAGTTCTGTGGCAGGAGGCCTGCTGAAAAGGTATTATGTGGATTTGGCCTGTGACATGGAGGAGATGGGACCTATGAATTAACAGCTTGCTTAATATAGGATGTTATGCTGCAAACCTTTGCGCTTGGTTTGGGCTGCTTTTCAGTGCCTCGCTATCTGACAGTTTTCTTTCTTCTTCTGCAGCAAGGTCTGCCTCTTGAAAGAAGAGCTGCTGATGAGCTGCACTTATTTCCTATGCAAAGGCTTGCATGCTCCCCTGGACCTGGTGTCCCTACGTACTGCCTCAGGCAAGCGTCTGTTCTCCTTCCTCAGCTTTAGCTGGGGTTTCGTCTCTGATGTTGACATCACCAGCGAAAGATACCGCAAACTGGGCAGTGCCCGCTTCACTCTGGGCACCCTGCAACACCTGACCACGCTCCAAGTCTACAAGGGCCATCTCTCCTACCTGCCTGTTGAAGCGCCAAACTCTATATCCTCACAAGGGGAGCAGAGCAGCCTTTCAGCACAGCGTGCCAACCCAGTCTCCTTCTGCAACGGGCAGTCCGTTTCCGCCCGTCCTCAGCAGGGCTCTGTGCTTGAGGATTCTTTACTGGTACCCTTTGAACAGTCCGTTCCCAAAGACTGGATTGCAGTGCCCGAGGAGGAGTTTGTCTCCATTGTTTGCATCTACCAATCCCACCTCGGAACAGACCTTATTCTGGCTCCCCCAGCCAAGCTGTATGATGATGCCATCCACGTTTTCTACCTGACTGCCGGGGTTTCCAGGATGGCAATGATCAAATTCCTCATGGCCTTGGAAAAAGGGACCCATTTGACTCTCAACTGCCCGTATCTCCACTATGTGCCTGTGAAAGCCTTCCGGATTGAACCCTCCATGCTTAAGGGGCACATGACAGTGGATGGTGAAGTGCTGCCATGTGAGCCAGTGCAGGGTCAAATTCACAGACGGCGTTGCCGTATCATCAGTGGTTCCTGAATGTGTTGGAGACTTCTAAGAAGCAACATCTGTGCCAGCAGCGAAAGGCTTTTACAGCATTGTTGGGTGCATGTTTAATTTCATGAAACAGTGCCTGTAGCGAGAAACCTCAAATGTTGTATCTGTCAAGACGGCATCAGCTCTGTTTTCAAGTGATAATTCTCAGGGGAAACTGGGCCTTCAGAGTATGTAACTGCAATATTAATAGGCTATTCCCTCTGGTACTAGAATAGCCTCTGTCTGTTGCTAAGGGGCAGAAAAGGCTGTTTTATAGTCTTCATACTCTCTTGGTAAAGAGGTGAAATAAACCGATCTCTTCATGAAACCAAAGGCAGCTCCTCAGCATCAATGGTTTACTCTTCCTTCTGAGACCAAAGCCTGATGGAAGATGGCTAATTTAGGGGGCATGACATATAATCCCCACCTAGTGAGCCTTTGGCTGAAATCTATTACAACTTTTAATCCCTTTCTTTTGTAAAGAAGAGTGTGCTTTTTTACAAAGAAATAAAGTTGTTTGTAATAGCAGATTATATTCTTATAGAGATGAAATAAAGAGCCACATTTTTTTCAAAAACAATCAGCACTGTTTGAAAATTAAGTTTGGTTTCAGTTCTAAGCAGTATCAATACCCTCTTCTTACAGTCACTGGGCTTACACTTGATGCAATTTAGTGGGCAGGGAGAGAACAGTTCTCAAGAGATGGATACTTCCCACCTTCAGCCCTGACCTGGATAGCCCAGGCTAGCCTGATCCCATCAGATCTCAGAAGCTAAGCAGGGTTGCCCTTGGCTATTATTTGGAAGGGCAAACTCCAAGGAATACCAGGGTCATGACACAGAGGCAGGCAATGGCAAACCACCTCTGAAACATCTGCCTTAAAAACAGATCTAGCTCGCCACCTAGTAATGCATAACGCTAAAGTAGCTAAAACCTCTGCCTGCCAGACAATCTTAGGATCTCCTGGATATTCCACTCACAATGCAATATGATCATTATTTCCCACTTTTAATTGCATATGCTTCCTTGTTAAAAAAAAAAAAAAAGACAGAACCTTCTGATTTTCTACAGGATAGACATATTAGCAAGCAAAGTGCTTTATTTTATTTTATTAGTATCTGGTTATCTGTAGCAAGGGACATATCAATTCAGTAGCAAATTAACACCTCAATTGGTTTTATATTTCCAAGCTGGATCCTATATAGGGCTCCTTTGGAATGGCAGGGTAAACTTAACAAGGGCAGTATGTATACCATCTGGCAGATACAAGGAAAGATGGTAAGCAGGTGACAGCCAACAGAATCACTCATCCCCCCCAAAAAAGCTGTAATAATTTATTTGACCCTCTTTTTGTTGTTGTTTGGCAAATACACATAATGTGGAAGTGGCACAAGAACAGCCTAACACTAGCAACTTCTTGTCAGCTGAAGCTAATTGAGCCTGAAATCCTTTGAAATAAACTGAACCTAAGCTGTTCAGTATCCTTCAGACTAAAGGTAAAATGTCACAGCGGCTTGCTTTTGGGGGGGAAATTTCTAATAGTTGCTTTAACAACCAGTTTCAACCCACCACCCAAAGCTTATTAGTCCTACCCAGCTAGAATTTGTGCCTGTCAAACAAGGATCAGTATGTTTCTAGTGGTACTGCCACATTCACAGTACTGTTTTAGACAATGGGTTGGGGTGTCTGCGTGAAGATAAATTCAGGTGGGTAGCTATGTGGGTCTGAAGCAGCAGAACACAATTTGAGTCCAAAATTTGAAAGCTTATACATTGAATAAAACTTTGTTGGTTTTCAAGGTGCCACTGGACTCAAACTTTGTTGTGTGTGAAGATAAGTTAACCAGCTGTATCTAATAACATGAATATACAAAACCGTGGAGCGATGCACCATAGGGCAGTAGTCATATTTTTCAGATTAAAAATATTGTACCGTAATTCTAAGGAATGTATTTATTCAGAACACTTCTATACTGTCTGTCCAAAGAACATGCTTAAGGTGGCAGACTGAATTTAGGTAAATTTACCACAAACCTGATGGTTTGTTAGATCTGAGCTGCTTCTGGCTTCTGGCTCCTATGAATGATCGCAACGGTCATTGCACTATTATTTGTTTTACTCAATTTATGTAACTGCTTTGAATTGTTTAAAAGTTTTCAAAGAAGTTTATGGACTAATGAAAGCCACAAAGATGATCCTAATAAAAACAGAAGGAGTAGAAATAATAAAAACAGTAAGATACCTTATGTATTCCAGAATAAAAGTCAGCCAGCAAAATTAAACCAACCTCCTTCGAAAGCATAGCAGAAAAGGATGGTGTTCACTTGCCCCCCAGAATGAAAACGAGGGAACCAAATTACACATGGGGTGGTATTCCACAATGTTGGGGTGGCCACTGCAAAGGCCCAGCTCCTGGTGAATTCTGAGGCAGCTTAAACCAGTACTAATCACTGAAGGGAAAAGAAATTAGTTACTACCATCCAAAAAGGGTCAGGAGTTCTCAAGAAATTTACAACTGGCCTAGAGAGACCAGTTCCCTCGGAAGAAATGACAGCTTTGGAGGGTGCACTCTAGGGGTGTGTGCTCGGTATATACCAAGCCAAATAAATACCCCCAAAATACCTTTAAAGTATTTTTCAGGTATTTATTCAGCTGAATACAGTTAGGGGAATCTGATTTGGCTACCGAAATAGCTGTGCCCTAATAAAAGCTGATATTTGGGCGTGGCAACGATACCTTTAAATGCCTTCTGAGTTCACACACTGAGTTGCGCCGCGGCCACGTGACTCAGTGAATGAACTCAGCAAGCATTTAAAATTTAACCGCAGTCTCTTTAAATGCCTTTCCCCCTCCATTGAAACCAACTTGCACAGTCCCTCCCTGGGATGGCCCTACACATGCCCCACAAGTCATCTCCCTGTCAGGTATAGGGGGTCCAAGTAGGGGACCCCCAAGCCAGGTGCCACCTGAAACTGCTTCTGGAAGAGTTGTCCAGTGCCAGTTTCAGACAGAACAGAGCAGAACTGGTTAAGCTACAGGCATCCAACTCCCAGAGGACCTCACCGGGGACCACTCAGACAGTTGCAGGTGCCTCTGTCTTCCTGGGGCCAACCACAGGGGTGGGTGGAGCTCTCTCCCCAGGCCCATCCACCCTTAAATGGTAAAGTGATCACCGACCAGGATGACCAGCACAGGGAACATCCCAAGAGAGGGAGGGCATCACTCACGTCCATCAATTGTTTATTTTAAAGTTTTTGTGGGGGGTCCTTGGGATGGAGAAGAGGACCCGGGGCTTACTCCCCAGGCTCACCCTCCACCCAGAAAGAGCAATGTGATTACTGACCAGGGCAGAACCTCCCACCCAGTCCCAGGGAACCCCATCAAAGGGGTGGGTGGCACTGTCTTCCTGGGCCCACCCTCCACCTACTGGCAATGTGACTGCTGGGTAGGGCAGATCCTCCCACCCTGCCCAGGGTCCGGAGAACACCTACACAGGGGCAGGTGGTGTTCACTCCCTGGGTCCACCCTCCACCCACAGATTATGTGAGTACTGGGCAGGGCCAACCCCCTCCACCTTGCCTGGGGCGCAGGGAACACCCCACAGGGACGGGTGACATTCTTTCCCTGGGCCCCACCCTCCACCCTTAAATAGTAATGTGATCATCGACCCCCCCCCCCCGCGTGACCTGCCCGGGGCCTGGGGAACAACCGCATAGAGGCAGGTGGTGCTCTCTCCCTGGGCTCCACCATTCCTCTACTCCCAGTAACATGATAAATGAGTGGGGAATAATCTCCTGCACCACCTGAGGCCTGGAAGCCACCTGCACCATTGCAGTTGGCCTCCTCTCCCAGGGAAAACTCTCCAAGTAAGGGACGTGTCAGTCTGTGACCAGGGCAACATGAGCTGCCAGCTAGGGAGGATTCACTCCTGACCAGTAATTACTTTACTGTCAGGTGGGCCAGGGGACCCGGATGGGCAGATGGGTGAGGCTGGGAGTTTTGCTGTCCAGTGCACCAGCCGAATAAAATTTTCTCCCGAAGGAATCCAACTTTCCCCCTTCTTTATCAGGGGGCGTGGAGGGAGCACGTCTGCCTTTTGAGGACAAATTCACCACCACAGAGTTCAGTTTCAGGTGTGTGAACAGGAACTCGGCAACCGTTTCCTGGACCTTATACATATGGTTGATTCTATGGCTAGAAATGGGAGTGGAGGCTTGGCGAGGTCAAGGAACCTTCACAGCCTGCAGCAGTACTGAGGTCATGGGAAGGGCAACAGCTGCCGAAATGCACATCGGGACAATATCGAAGACTGTATTGGTAATGGCGGGAGAAGGCTGTACCGTAGACAGAGTTAGGGTATTGGCCATTCTCTTGATGAACTCTCCATAGGACTTTAGGTCTTCCGATGCAGAAATTGTGAGATCTTCCAATACCTTCTGCGGTGGAGAAGAAATTGCCAGATGTTCTGGACTCTCATCACCCAATTCTTGCAAGGCATTGGACAAATCAGACTGGTCTGATGGGTCCGAGTATTGGATCGGGATTTTCGGTGCCAAAGTCATCGGCACCGATGGGGTTATTTTCTGCTTTGTCACAGGTGTCTGTTTAAGAGGCTTGATGGCAGTGGCAACTGTTTTTCCAGTGTCGGAGTGGGTTCCAAGGCGGGAGGACATAGATTGTTGATCCCATTCTGTCTGCATGGGAGGTGGGAGCCAGGGCATGCTGGTTGACAGTGGGTAGGCCCCATACAGGAATTGCCATTGACATTGGTCCCATGGAGCCACGGTCCCAAAGATTGATCCCGATCGTCAATGGACAAGTGGCGAGGGGAGTGATGTGCAGAGTTGCAGCCTCCCCGGAGAGGAGGCTCTTGACACCGGAGGATTGGAATCGCTGAGTTAAGTCCACATCCTGCTCAGAGTCCGTGAGCTGTATTGGACGCAGCATGGGTGAGGATGCTCCACCCTGCGTTCGACCACGGACTGGTGAGTCAAGCAATTTGGGCACAAGCACAGAGGATGGTTCCGGCAATCACAGAGGTGTCGATAGAACCTTACGTGGGGAAACCTTGGGTTCGGTCGAGTCTCTCTTGTGCTTCTTCTGCTTGACAGGTTTAATGTCCTTACCCTCCCTGCGTTTCTTAGCGGGGGTGTGGGTTTTGGACTTGGATGTCGGGACCGAGCATTTGAACACCTGTCGATTGACATCAGTAGGAGCCGTGTCGGAGACATCGTGGCAGTTGGGCGGCTGTAGCCGTATCACAGTTCCTTTTACTCAGTTCCCTCAACCCCTCCCTCCTGCTTGCTGTTCCTGCTTCCTAGGGGAGAGAGCCTGCATGCATGAGATTGTCCCTCCATCGGTTGAGCCTGAGATCTCCTCCCCCTCCTTAAAGGAGGGGGGAAGAGAGAGAGCGCGCGCAAGCCTTGCCTGCCCTCCAGGGGTTTGCCTCCTTTTGCCATCACTTGCAGAGGTCTCAGAAGCAGCACAAGGTCTCAGAATGGGTGGGGAGGGTGGCTACTTCACTGTTCCCTCCTCTGCCCTGATGGGTCGCAAACCCAAGAGTTCTGGACACACCAGCATCTCCCTCCCCAACCTCTGCATCTTTGCTCCCTTTTATTTCTCTTTGGACCTTTCTGGCCCCGCCTCCCTTCCTCCCCCCATTCTTCCCCTCATCGCTCTTCCTCATTTTCTCCTTTCCCTTGTTGTTTCCCCCAACTCTTTTCTTTTCCCTCTCTCGTCTTCTCAAAATCTCTGCCTTTCCCCCAGCTTGTCTTCTCCCTCCTTCCCCTGGCTGCTTTTCCTTTTGGGGTGTGTGTGGCTCAAAGGTAAAGAGGCGCGCATGCGCACACACACACCACCCAGAAGCAGCTCTTGGCTGGCCTTGGTGCAGTAACTGCATGTGACCACCTCCCCTGCTCCTAAACGCCTCATCGGGGCTGGGCTGAGAGCAGTCTGCAGTTGGGAGGTATGGGCAGCGCCGGCAGCCAGTCCCATCCAGTTCTGAACATATTTTGTTTGGAGTGGGTACACTTGAGCATGGAGTGCACAAAGGTCATGCAAAGGAAAATTGTATTGTAACAAAAACAAAACTAATAACAACAACAAGGGACCACATATATCAGTAAAGCAAGATTACATCATAAAATGTGCAACTCCATACACAGTATACATAAATTCATAAGTTCATAAGTAGTTGACGAAGACTCTGGATTTTGATCTTCGTTTCGGGGGTTCTTCTTCAAAGAGTTCAAACTACCTCATAAAGTACTGATAATGTACAGAAGACTTCAATCATGTACCTGTAGGAAAAACCCTTCACACAGCACTCATAAAGCACAGAAGCCTTCAGACTAGTAATACAGGAAAAATTCAGTCCTAATACTCATATAAAGCCGGGCATCTGATCAATAGTGGAACATGTTCTCAAATGGTCAGTAAGGCTTTTTTGCACCTTAAACACTTATTATGGAACCAGAAGTAAGTTTTCTAAAAATTAAATTATTAAATCATTATAAGTTTAAAATAACTAATTTCCATGCAGCTACATGTGAATTTTCATTGATTATGGTCAGTGTTCCCTCTAAGCTGTGGAGTCTTGTGAGCAAAAATTCTACTTTGTGAACTACTAGCATTAAAGTTTTGAGCAAGCAATTTGGCTACTGCATAAATTAGTTTGCTCTGGAGCCACCCTTCCTGAGCTAAGACAAAAACGTGTGAGCCAGAGACTAAAAACCTGTGAGCTAGCTCACAGTAACTCAGCTTAGAGGGAACACTGATTATGGTTTATTCCAGGATATTATAAAAGAAATTACAATTCTGAGCTGGATTAAGAAGATGACACCTCCTTACAATATAGGATTACATCTGAGGAAGACTGTAAAGTTGAAATGAGTTCATAACCGGGTACTCATAATGTTGGATTATGCTGGACTTTTTTTTACAATATTGTATAATTGAAAATGCTGAAAAAACGTTTTGCAATTTTATAAAGTCTAAAAAGTTATATAAATCTTCTTGATAGTGTTCATATCACAGGGTTTGCTTGTGTGTTTTTCCTGTTGGATACCTGTGATCCCTTTTGCTTTGTGCTGAAGAAAGAAAATAGCAAGCTTGGAGTAGGTGGACTGAAGAGAAGGGAAGGTGTACCTCTGCACCCACCAGCCAACCAGCGGCAGTGCAGCTTCTTTGCCACTGGGACAACCAGGTGAGCCGGGAGCTTTGAAAATTCAACATGAGACTGCTTAACGTTTGTTTTTCTAAGGTGGAAAAAAGCCCAAATGAGTGTCCTTTTCTCTGTCTGAAATCTCCATCTACTCATTCTCCCCCCAGCAGCCAACAAAAGGATTTAGGACTGGATGAAATGAAGTAGGCAAAGATCTCCTTAAAGAACTCGTAATCTCCCCCTCTCTTCCTCCTCCTTCCCCAATTTTTCCTCTCCACATCCCTCCCTTCCCCAAATAAGCCCTTTCCAACTCTCCAGCCCCAATGAAAGTAAAGGAGGGAAGAGGCAAAAAAAAAGATGAGGGGAGAGTGTTTTAAAAACTTTATTTTAGGTTTTAAAATAAAGATGGCTAAATAATCAAATATATAGAGGGGAAAATAACAGTCACAGAACAGTGATGGAATTATGGGTTATGAATAAGAAACTTTATGCAAGAAAAAACATCCAGGAGAAATACAACATTTATAACAACACAACACTCAGTTCATTCTGATCCTCTTCCCCTTTAGCCAGACAGCAGCAAAAAGATTCATTAGAACCTATGTGTATGTATTTAAATATCTGGATTAAAAGAGGAAGACACATTAGCACTGCCAGTTCTCTCCTTTGGAAGAAATAATAAATCCAGCCTATAGTAGTACAAGGGTTCCCTCTAAGCTGAGTTAGTGTGAGCTAGCTCAGAGTTTTTTAGCCTCTGGCTCACACATTTTTGTCTTCGCTCAGGAAGGATGGCTCCAGAGCCAACTCATTTATGCAGCAGCTGAATTGCTCGCTCACAACTTTAATGCCAGGAGCTCACAAAGTAGAATTTTTGCTCACAAGACTCCACAGCTTAGAGGGAGCATTACAAGGGGGTTTCATCAAGTGGCCCAAATGATGAACCCAATGAATCTGACTGGAGGTATCATTCCCCCCCCCCACAGAACAAATATACATTTAAATTTAATATTTTCTGGACCATATTTTTAAATCACATTGTGCTATTATAGGGATTGCAAGAGGGGGACCCGCGATACTCGCGGGG
>NW_015174288.1:918327-920813 GCF_001447785.1 Gekko japonicus
TAACAATTTGGCGGCAGCGGTGGGATACAGCCTCTTTACGGGGGGTCTGGTGTTCGCAGTGGACCACCTCCAGGGCCCACCCGGGATTTCCCGGATTCGGAGGTTGCTCCACAGCTGAGCGCACAGTAACCCACTCGAGGGGCAAGAACCGCTTGAAGCTCTCCCAACCACAGCTGGGACGGACCTCACCAAAGGAGCGTCGGAAAGCTCGGTGAGTAGACTGGTCAAGTAAGACCACTGGTATGGGGAACAAAGGATCCAAGGGGATGCGGCAAAAGGCCAAGGGGGACGCCCCGTTATAAAGGCCACTGGGACCGCATATGGGCTTAATGCTTACTTACCCTGAAGGAAAGGGGTAGGTTTAGCAGGTATGGGGAACTAAAGACGTCTTTATTTGGAAATATGTAGAAGAATGGCCAAAGATACTTGACCTTCCCTACGGCCACAGGTGGCCATCGTGGGGAACGACTAAACATGAGCATCATACATGATATGAGGCAGTACTGGCTAGAATTAGACCCAAGACCAGAGGTGCCGGAAAACTTGTTCTGTATTGACATCTGGAAGGATTTTAGCAGAGGAGTGAAGGGGGGGCGGCAGTGGCCCGCCTGGCCCCAAGTAGGGTAAGCGAGACAAGATCTGGAAAGGAGGAAGGGAGTACCCCAGCCCTTGGGAACTGAACGATTTCCTACCCCCCCTTCATCCCAGAGAACCGGGATGAGAGCAGGGGAGGAGAGGTCCCTGGTGCAAAGGGGGGTGGCTGTTTAGTTGAAGGTTGGGAGACGGATGTGGAAAGGGGTGAAGCGGAGTTTACGCCTTGCCCCATGGCAGGATTAAGGGGGTTACAACAGGGGAAAAGGTTTGGGGAAAACCAGGAGTGGTAGCCACTGAAGGGACCACTGCCAGGAGTAAGTGGGAGGGAACGCCACAGAAAAGCAGTGCTCAGCCAGGTGTTGTGACAGTACAACCCTCTCCCTCTCAAGAGGTATTTTCCTCGCTGGAGAAATCCCCGCTGGAGAAAACCAGGCACGTGCGCTGGCCTCTTTCCCCTTCGGCAGGTTGCTATGGGGGCAAGCACGGATTATGTCGAGGTTCCCCTCTCCAGTGTGGAACTAAGAGCCATGAAAACTCAATTACCGGTTCTGACCGAGAACCCAGTCTTGTTTAAAAACAAATTAGATGGCTTATTGGGGCCCTCAGTATATACGCCCCAGGAATTGTTATACATTTTGAGACAAACAGCAGGAAATGAGAAAACACGACAGGTGTTGGAGACAGCCCGAAGGGGGGTGGTTGAAAGGACCGGTGATAGGACAGAAGATGAAGCTAAAGAGCAGCTTCCTGATAAAAAAACCCAGGAGGGTCAGATATCTAGAAGCCTGAGGGTAGGCTGCTCTGTACCATGTACAGAGACCTTGTTTTAGAGGGGTTAGTTAAAATGGTACCGAAGGTTTTAAAAAGACAAAACCCCATGAAGTTTGTTAATAGGTTAAAGGAAGGAAGGAGCGCATTCACCGGAATGGATCTGGAGTCCGGGGAAGGAGAGGCTATTTTAAAATTTCAGTTTGTGGGAGGGAGTTATTTGGACATTCAGAAAAGACTCCAAACACTTGATAACTTGTTAACAAAGCCACTACAGAGGCACACAGAGGCACAAAAAGTGGGAGCTTAGAGGGAGGAGAGAAAGGAGAAAAGAAAACTGTTAAGCTTATAGTCCATACTGTTCAAGAAATGCAGAAACAGGGGGAAAGGATAAAAGGTGGTGTGGGACAGAGAACGTGGAATAATAGTTGAAAGGGGTCAACCCTGGGAGGGCTGAAATGAAGATAGATGGGACACGTACTGGGTGGCAGCGGTGTTCGATGAAGATTAAAAGGGGGGGAGGTCAGGGTTTCCTGTATTCCAGCCCAGCTTTTGCGGAGAGCCCCTCCCTCCTCACAGAGTCACTACTGACAGGTGATGAGGGATTTTGAAGTCACGGGTAATTGTACAATAGTAACTTATGTAGATTACGTCTTATTGGGGGGGAAACAGAGCAAGAGGTGCGGGAAAATGCTATACACCTGTTGAATTTCTTTGCTACGCGAGGGTTGAAGGTTAGTGGAGACAAAGTTCAACTTGTGGAGCAGGAGGAGCAATACTTGGGGCTTATTATAAAGCCGGGACAGAAGTGTTTGTCCCCGGAATGTATTGAGAACCTCCGGAGACTGGGGATTCCCAAAACAAAGAAAGAATTGCGAACGGTCTTGGGGAGGTTTAATTATTGTGGACTGTGGATAAATGGGTTTTCTGAAATAACTAGCCCTCTGCAACACTGTGCTGCCGCCGTGGCTGCCCTAAAAGCTGCCGGAAGATATACTGGGTGGGACTTTAGTGTTACACTCAGTACATAACATCAGAGCTCTTTTAACCCAGGCAGCCCGCCCATACATCTCTGATAGCTGCATGATGGCTATGGAGGCTTTGCTATTAGAATATTTCAATTT
>NW_015174288.1:922088-922243 GCF_001447785.1 Gekko japonicus
GGCACAAGGCTATGAAAGGGATTATCAAAGTTGTTAATAACACACAGCTCAAAGATTGTTGGGTGTGTTCCCATGGGCCCTCACATGCCAGGCAGGGCTGGCTCATGGTTGTAACTTTGTGCATAAGTCTAAAAGGTTGGAATCAGACCACCATT
>NW_015174288.1:922438-922545 GCF_001447785.1 Gekko japonicus
AATCAAAGTGGCCACTAGCTCCAATATGCTTGCAATGGTATAACCAGTCTAGGCAAATTCATTATGAAGTGACCAAGGGCAGTAACATAACTTGGGTACCAGTTCCA